>NW_006207854.1:566473-572142 GCF_000334495.1 Tupaia belangeri chinensis
CTCTTCCGACAGTTTCGGATCCAGAAGAGGTGACTCTGATGGAGGGATCACTGCAGCCAACAGAGACCACTGAGTCCGTCTCCTGCTAGGCCTGAGCCACCTGGGGTTTAGGAGAAGAACAGCATTAAAAAGCCCCTCCCACTAGTGTTTGCATTGTCACCCCTCCCCTACCGGAGCTGTCCCTCACTGAGCTTCCCGGGATCACTTCCCCCTCTCCCCACACCAGACCAGGCTCCCGGAGTGCCATGTGGTGCGCCCCCACACCCCGTTCTGGGTTCTGGGTCCTGGGTCCTGACACGATGGGTGAGCCTGCCCTCCCCACCCTCCCCACCCTCTGGGTCACCTGACTCTCGTCCCAACCCGGCTTCTCCAGTGGAGGCTGGGCTCCAGGGCAAGTTGGGGCTTGGGCCGGGCCTGGAAGGATTGGCTGGAAGGCTGTGGAGGAGGCCCTGCGGCCAGCGGACGACGGAGGAGTGGGGAGGAGTGGGCAGGCCCGGGGAGGGGAGCGGAGGATCGCGCTGGCCTCCCTCCCCAGCCGCCCCGCACGCTCAGGACGTCCTCACTGAAGGTTCACGTACAAAGGAATGTTTCTATATAAAATAAAGCTTTCTATCTTCTGCCGTCTGGGTCCTCAGGGCGGCAGCGGGGTGCGGGCACACGGGGCACGGGTCCCTGTCCTGCTCCCTCGCTGGGGCCCTGTGGACGGCCCCTGGGGCCCAGCGCTGTTTCCGAATGAGGAATGTTTTCCTCCTCGGGACCAGGGAAGGCAGCAGGCCCGGCTGGGCTGAGGGGGCGGGGAGGGAAGGGGCGTCCCCAGCGGCCGGGGCTCGGCCCCACCCGGCGCCGCCGCGGGGCTGGTCAGCCGCGGGTGGCGGGGCCCAGGCGAAGATGAGGAGGAAGTCCTGAGACCCCCGGCTCCGGAAGTGCCCGCTACCTCCTCAGCTACAAGTTCCCGGTGCCACTCACCGCCACTCCCATGACTGCGCTTGGGCCTTCCCAAGGAACTTTCTGGAAGGCTAAGGCCCAGCGGGAGCCTCCGCCGGGTGTGTGTGTGCGGGGGGGCGGGGCCCCGCGCGGCTGGGAGTCCGGGTCGGGGTGCAGGGAGCACCGGAGTGTGCACAACCCAGTGTGCACAACCCGGCAGGCCTCCGGGCGGGCTGGCGGCGCTGAGGGCTGCTGGGCTTCCAAGAACTCTCGCAGACGGCTTGGAAGCTCTGCCCAGCGTCAGTCCTGTCATTCCCCTCCGGCAGTGGCTCCAGCCTGTATCCAGCGACTGAACTGGCCACTCTAGTGCCTCCTGCTGCCCGGCACCTCCACGATCACCGGCCAGGGTCCCGACCAGAGGGCCACAGCAGTGAGCCCTGGGCAGCAGCCGCCCTCTGGACCCAGGGCCATCTGCCCCTGGGTGAGGAAGAGGCAGTTCTGATGGCCATGGCTGGAGAAACAACCTGCACAGATCCCCGTCTGCCCTGGCCTCAACCACTGCCCCTGGCCTTAGCCGCTGCCCCAGGCATAGCCATCATTCGCCCACGGGAAGCCATGGACATAGCAGAGAGGTTGAACACGCCCCTTGTGATAAGGATGGACAACAGCAGGGCAGCGCAGTCGGGACGCAGGTGTGGGACTAAGCTAGCAATGCCACTTGCACACTAGCTGTGTAAACTGGGGCAAATTCTTCACTGCTTTAAGCCCAGGTGGCCTTGTTTGTGAACAGGGATGACCTCTTCAGCATGAGGCAATTCTGGGATCTAAGAGTGACCCTGGCATGTAAAATGTCTGGCTAAGGGTTAGAATTTAGCTAATATGGTGGTGCCTGGCCCTTTGACAGGATTCTAGAATTCTGCAACCGATCAGCCTGGCTACCCCTCCCCCACCACGACAAATGAGACCATACAGCTGAGCCTGTCCAGTATGCAGGCAGGGCTCAGCTGTACCTTCCAGACTCCCTGGACTGGAGCTACTCGAGAGTTCTCTCAAGTCTTAAAATGTAGTCCCAACCTGGAGGACTCTTGGAATTTGGTGTCTAGTCACCTTCTCCCTCCCATGCTAGGGCAGTTCATGCTGTCTGGGAGCCCAGATGAAGGCTTTCAGATAGACCTGAGTTCTTGGAAGTCCCTGGGAAACCAGCTGAGGTGGTCATTTTGCAAACACGGGGATAGGATTCAAAGTCTTGCTGGCCTCTCTCTTTGGAGGCTGGCTGCACCGGCCTTGGCTCTTTCCCCACACATACTTTCGGCTGCCTCACCGTCACTCTTGAGGTCCCAGACAAGTTCTTTTCTTTGGCCACAATGCTTGCTCTTCATAAAATGCCCTTCTTTATACCCACTGGCCTGAAAACTCATCCTTTAGAATCACCCACAAAGCTGCTTCCTCCATGACACCTGTCCACAAAGCCCAACTCTCAAGCAGCTTGGTTGACAAGCTCCAACTGGGATTTTCTCCACTTTGCCATTTTGACTCACTGTGGATCAACGGATTCTTCACACAATCCAGGAGCAATTTGGGGTGTTCGTCATCTTTGTGCCCTCCTAACAAATGCTTGCCAAATGAAGAAAGGACCTGAATTAGGTTAGAGTTGTTGGGAATGAAAGAGAACTAAATTCTTTGGAGGAAAAAGGGGGATTTGGGGCCAGCATGTGGTGTGGTGGTGAAGGTGCTAGATTCCCACACAGTGGACAACGGTTCCAGTCCTGGATCAGATGACTTGAAAATCACACTGGGTATGTGTGTGCCCATTTGTGTGCCCAAAATTCTGAGAGGAAAAAGGATTGTGGCATGACCATTCCCCCAGGGGATGATTTCACATGTTCTGTCTTTCTGGCCAGTGCACATACCCTATGGTGAAAACACTAAAATGAAAAAAAAAGAAGAAAGAAAGAAAAAGAAAAAAAGGGGATGTTCTGTTTGTGACAGCAAAAAAATGGCATTGGGGGGTCAGAGACCAAACCAGAACTATGTTTAGTTGTCATGTGACCTTGGAGAAGTCACTTAATTTTTCTGAGTGTTAAGAGTTTTCATACTTAGATGGAGATAATTCCTACCCTGCCTAACTCACTGGGCTGTCAAAGAACGTCAGTTGGTACAAATCTGCTGTAACTAAGGGAATGCTATTAAGGATGAATTAACAAAATGGCTCGCTGACTGGTTGTGTGGCAAGTGGCAAAAGTGGAAATTATGCCAAGATCTTATGCTTAAATGATTATAGAGTGGAGGGTTCTCTGTATCCTGTTAGTCCTTGCCCTTTGGACAAGGGCTTGGTCTGGAGAATTTCTCTCAAGGAAAAATATGTCACCTACCCCCCCCCCCAATGAATCTACCCCATAGTCCTGGGACAGAATCCAGCCCCTGCCCCCTTTTCCATGAAAGGGAAAGGCCGCCGCCTCCTCCTTCTCGGGGAAGCCTTTGGCTCTGCTTCCTCTTAGTCCTGCCTAGAGCCCAGTGGCCAGGAAGGGCCTTTAGGGCCTCTGTGGATGATACCCATCCCACATTCTATTTCGGATAGCCTGCGTTGATTATTTAAACTCTTTAATTTCGAAGCACCCCCTAGTAAAGAGGCTCCTCAGCTGGCCCTGACTCCCCTGTCCCTATCAGGAAATGTTCCCGGTCGGAAGTGAAGAGACCCAGTCGGCCCCAGGAGGCCATTTTCTTCCACAAGAGCTGAGACCCGGGGGCGAGGCCGATTCTCAACACCCCCACCCCGTCCCGCCTTCCCCCTTCTCCACGCTTTCCCATCCTGGCCCAGGCAGGTTCCGTCGCGGATCACCAGTTCTGTAATGGCCCCTGGGGCAGAGACGACGCTCAGAAAAGAGGGTTAGGCTGGTGCTCGGACACCTTCTCCCAAGGATTCCAAAGCTAGCCCGGGGTCGACGTCACCCGGGACTCGAACCCGCCCTCTTGTCTCCCGAGGCCTAGTTCCAGTTGCTGCACTAAACGCAATCACACTGTCCCTTTAAGGCGGCACTTTTTAGTCTTCATTTGTTTACTTCTTCATGCGCTTTTCGTTTTTTACAAAAATATATTTACAATATCCTTCCACAAATGTCAGACCCAAGCACAAACCACACGCCTTGAAGCCCCTACTGCAATTTTAGGAATCAGGAGCTGGTAGCCCTGGGCCAACATCTCTCTTTACATGATTTAATCTTCTTCTACACTTTAGGGACTACTTTTTAGGAATAGACCATTTTTGCTTTAGTTAACAAATGTTTATGACCTTCGGAACTCTTCCGCTGGGAACAAAAGACAACAATAGCCTTTAAAACGCACCTTTTCATAAAGATATTCTGTGTGGGCGCTCAAAGACCACCGAATCTTCTCGTATTCCCGAAGTAGAATGGTACGGTCCACGGCCCGCCCCATCTTCTCAGCGATTGGCCTTCCTTCCTGGGGAAGACGTGGGACTCTAGACCAATGGTCGCTCACGTTTCTCTAGCAAGGGATAAGCGATGGAAGAGGCCGGCCTGGGAGACGCCCCCTACGCGTTTTGAGATTGGCTACGTCGCACGGCGCGCGAGGACGGCGGGCCTGAAAATGGGAACTACGACTCCCGGCTTCCCGTGACGGGGGCCCCAGTACGCATGCGCAAGGGCGGAGCAAACAGGCTTCTATATAAAAGAGGCGCAGAGGGCTGGGAGGCAGCAGTTGGAAGTTGGCAGGTGGAGAGGCAGGTTGGGAGGGGAAGTCGGGGGAGGAGGCGGAAGAGGAGCTCTTCGAAGGGGGAGGAGGGAGGGAGGAAAAGAGGAGGAGGCGGAGAACTGAACTGAGCAGAGCATCGAGCCAAAGGGGAGATGAGTTTGTCTGTCCTCGGCTGAGGCTCCGGCCGGGCCTAGGGAACCGGGAGCTCGGGTTGGAGCGACACCCGTGGAAGTGGGAGGAGGTGGCTCTAGGACTTTAACCCCTTGTGGGCTCTGCGGCAGGGGATTTAACCCTTTGTGGACCCGGCCCCTCGGAGGAGGCGTCTTCGGGTAGTTTTAACCCCTTCGGGGCTGGGTTTAACCCTTTGGACTTAACCTCATCTCTTTACCAAGTCCTCGATTTTGTGGGCGCACTGCGGGGAGGCTTGAAGCCCTCTCCCTCCGCTCATTACGCACTGTACCTGCCGCTGCAGCCCCTTGGGCCCGCGAGCTGGCCGCACTGTGCGCGCTTAACCCTTTACTGACTTGAGCTCCCCAAGTTGCGATTGGAGTTTGCTGACAGAAGGACCGGCTAAAGGCATCACTGCAGGAAGTAAAGACCGAAGAGGACTCTGTTGGACATTTTTTAAAAGGAAAAAAATTAATTTTTTCCTTAAGGACTTATAGCCAAAAAATTTTCAAACTTCGAGAAGAGGATCTACTAGACATGGCCGAGCCACTCTTGTCCGAGTATCAACACCAGCCTCAAACTAGCAACTGTACAGGTGCTGCTGTTCACGAAGAGCGGAACCCTGAGCGCCCCCCAGGAGCGGAGGAGCGGGTGCCCGAGGAGGACAGTAGGTGGCAATCGAGAGCGTCCCCCCAGTCTAGTGGCCGTCTGGGGCCAGAGGGGCAAGGTGGCTTGGAGCCCCAGCTGCAGACCCTGGCCTGTTCAGAACCTAGCTGCTTGGAAGCGGGTGAGAAGGGCCCGAATGGAGACGATGTGTCCGCTGGAGGTACCTCCACACAGACGGCGGTAGCGGCGGGGGGGGGGGC
>NW_006207854.1:572636-574128 GCF_000334495.1 Tupaia belangeri chinensis
GGGAGGGGAACCGAGGCCCGAGGCCGAGCCGCTCTCCCAGATGTGTCAAGACTCCGAAGGAAACAAGTTGGGGGCTCCTGGCAAAGGGGGTGAGGAGCCATGGGGACAGCAGCAAAGACAGCTCGGCAAGAAAAAGCATCGGAGACGCCCCTCCAAGAAGAAGCGGCATTGGAAACCGTACTACAAGCTAACCTGGGAGGAAAAGAAAAAGTTCGACGAAAAACAGAGCCTGCGAGCTTCGAGGATACGAGCCGAAATGTTCGCCAAGGGCCAGCCGGTCGCGCCCTATAACACCACGCAGTTCCTCATGGATGATCATGACCAGGAGGAGCCGGATCTCAAGACCGGCCTCTACCCCAAGCGGGCCGCCGCCAAATCTGACACCAGTGATGAGGACTTTATGGAAGAAGCTGGTGAGGAGGATGGGGGCAGCGACGGGATGGGAGGGGATGGGAGCGAGTTTCTGCAGCGGGACTTCTCGGAGACCTATGAGCGGTACCACGCGGAAAGCCTACAAAACATGACCAAGCAGGAGCTCATCAAGGAGTACCTGGAGTTGGAGAAGTGCCTCTCGCGCATGGAGGACGAGAATAACCGGCTGCGGCTGGAAAGCAAGCGTCTGGGGGGCGAAGACGCGCGTGTGAGGGAGCTGGAGCTGGAGCTAGACCGGCTGCGCGCGGAAAACCTCCAGCTGCTGACCGAGAACGAACTGCACCGGCAGCAGGAGCGAGCGCCGCTTTCCAAGTTTGGAGACTAGACTTAAACTTTCGGGGGGGGTGGGGGCAAAGGGGACTTTTTACAGTGATGGAATGTAACATTATATACATGTGTATATAAGACAGTGGACCTTTTTATGACACACATAATCAGAAGAGTAAATCCCTCCAGCTTTGGTTGGTTTGGTAAACTTAGCTGTGGTGTAGCTTGTGTGCTTTCTCCTGTTCTTTTAATTATGTGAAACTGAAGGGTTGCTTTTTTTTTCCTTTTTAGACTTTTTTTTTAATGTGTAATTAGACCAAGTTATAATGCAATTTTGTTTTTAAAAAATCCCCTCCTTAAATGGAGCTATAAGATGGCCAAATCTGAGAACCGTTAAATTCATCCTAGTTATAATAAATTTAATATTTGTAAATGTAATGTAGTTTCAGTGTGATTTCTAGAGCCATTTCAAAATAGTAGTGACTTATTTTATGTAATTGCATTTTGGGGGGAGGAGTAATGAAATCGTTAGGTTTGTCAGTTTACAAAAAAAAATAACTTTAATGGGACAATTTTCAATTTGCCAATTTTTTTCCTTGAACAGGCTTTAATATGCTGCAATATACAGTTCAGGCAAAATATAAAAGATTTAGTTACCTTCAACACTTAAATGTGCTTGCTTTCTAGTGCCTTGGTTTTCTTGATGCTAGAGAAATAACAGTGCTGGGTGTTTCAAAGTGGGAAGTGACTACAATCAGGTTAAAATTTAATCCTGTCCTTCAATAGCGGTTCA
>NW_006207854.1:574159-584900 GCF_000334495.1 Tupaia belangeri chinensis
GAAAATGTAAAGCTGCTTTGGCAGTTTGTAGATTAGACATTTGACAGCCTCATTTAATTACTACAAGTTGGGATTTGATAATATACCTCCCCCCCCCATAAGGCTGAAAAGAGTTCCTAGATTCCTGGGCAGGACATCAGGTAAACCTCAGTGCAGGACATCATTAGGAAAGTTTATAGTTTATAGGTTAACTCTTCATGTTAAGATGTTAGATGTCTGGAGATATATACTGGATTTATAAAGGAAATGGCTGGGGGATTTCATGGACTTACCCTTACTGTCCAATACTTAAGTGTACTCTATACAAAAAAGGAACTGTTCACCTTTCCCTGGGGCTCATAATAAAATCAGAAATGCCCCTCACTGCAAATCAAATGTAAAGCTTCTGGGTAAGGAGCTAAATGAGGTCCTTAGGGGCTGAGTGAGGAACCCCATACATTCCCTGTACAGCTGCTATTTTCAGTCTTTCAAACTATGCTGATGGCTGCTTAGGTTCTTTTGTTAATTATAATGCTCCTGAAAATGCAGAGAGACCCAGAGAACTAGATTCTGCTCCAAAATCAAAATAGTAACAGATTATAAGATTATTCCTTCCTGGGACTAGCAGTTAGTGTAATGGCTATGTTGCTGGACTCCCATGTAATCAACCATGGTTCAAGTCCCAGACCTGGTGGCTTAAACTCACGCCTTGGCGCATGTGCGTGCGTTCCCAAGATCCCAAGAGGAAAATGGAGAAGGGATTGCGGTGTAGCCATTCCCCCTGGGGGGTGATTTCTTGCTTTCTGTCTCTGGCGAGCGCACGTGCAATATAGCAAAAACCTCTCCAAAAAAAAAAGAAAAAATTATTGCTGTCACTATGGTTAACCCAGTCCTCCACCTGACCCGTGTGTTTCCCTAGGGCAACTGCATTGCTTAAATCACTGGCACAGGGGTTCCTTAACCTGGGGCCTTAAAAACTACAGTGGGATTTGAGGGCATGGATGCCATGAAATTATATGAAGGCTGTGTTGTGTGTGCATTTTTCTGGGAAGTGAGTTCAAGAGACTCGAGATTTTCAAACTCCTTGAAGGTTAGACTTGAACCTCTATAGGGAAAGGGAAAGAAGTCCCTCCCATTAGGAAGCTTGCTTTTCTGGCTAAATGAAACAGTGGAGGTGGTGGGAACTTCAAGAGTGAAATGCACCTTATGTTGCATAAGAACCATACATAAATCAATCGAGGGGAATTACGCCAGTAGGACTGAATAGGGGCTTCAAAGTTAGACTGAGCTTGTCCTATTCTGGCAGATGGCCCACTGGAGAAAATGTGTGATTGGTTTTTTTCTTTGGCCTAAAAATTATATTAAACGTCTATTTTGAAATAGTTTTCTTCGTGTTTTTTTTTTTCCTTCTGCTATGACGTCATGCAGCAGCCCCAGAAAAAAAAAAAAAGAAAACAGCTGCTTGGTGGAAAGGCAGTTGGGGCGCCCTCTGGCTTTACAGTGCAGAGTTGAAGCCTCATTTTGTCTGCTCTACAAGATGTGGTAGTGATAACCTCTGATTTTAGATCATTTTAAGGACTTAACTATAAAGATCTTATTTCCCCAGTAGAAAAATGAAATTTTCAAAATGAATCCTGGAAAGATGATGCACACATTTTTCACCAAAACAACAAAAGTATCTTAGGAGACAAATTCAGTCCAGTATTAAAAAGTATACAAATATTGGGGCCAACAGGTGGCATGGTAGTTGGGGTGCTAGACACTCTTACATGGCTGACCATAGTTCAAGTCCTGGACCTGGTGGCTTGCATTCTCATTTTCCCTCTCTCTCTGGGCAAATTAAAATAAATGAATAAATAAAATTTAGATAAATAATTATTTTTTTTTAAAGTGTACAAGCATTTAGTTTTTTATTTTCCTTTTGGAAAGGTTTTTGCTATAGGGCGCATGCGCTCGCCAGACAGAGAGACAGACAAAGAGAGAAATCACCCCCCAGGGGGGATGGCCACGCTGCAATCCCTTCTCCTCCATTCTCTTCTTGGGACCTTGGGCACGCATGCACATGAGCCCGACATGAGTTTAAGCCACCAGGTCCAGGACTCGAACCGCAGTCGACTATGTGGGAGTCCAGCGACATAGCCATTACGCTAACTACTGGTCCCTACAAGCATTTAGTTTTAAGTAACTGTCCCATAATACTTCAATTTACCTTGAGCTATGCAAATTCCTGTCTGAATTTTGCTTTGAAAGTCACTGGCATTTTACTAATGAGGTTGATGCAAATTTCAGTGTTCTTTTTATTTTTTTTAAAGAGTTTTTTGCTATAGGGTGTGTGCACAACCCAGGAGCGCATGAGAAAAAGTGAGAAATCACCCCACCCCAGAGGGGATGGTCACACCGCAATCCCTTCTCTATTTTCCTCTCAGGATTTTGGACACACACCCACACACATGCCGAGTGTGAGTTTCAAGCCACAAGGTCCAGGATTTAAACCACAGTTGGTCATCAGAGAGTCCAGCACTTTATTATGCCACCTGCTGGTCCTGCAAATTTTCAGTTTTCTATGAACTTTTTTTTTTTAATAGTAATTTTTAAAAAATTTTGCCTTAGGGCACCTGTGCATGCCAGAATGAGAGACAGAGACAGTTACAGGGAACATAAGAAATCGCCCCCCAGGGGGATGGCCACACAGTAACCCCTTCTCCTCCTGGGACCCTGGGCATGCATGCATACATGTGCCTGGCATAACTTTGAAGTCATCAGGCCTGGGACTTGAACCGCAGTCAGCCATGTGGGAGTCCAGTGGTATAACTGCTACGCCAGCTGTTGGTCCCTCTATCAACACTTTCCACACTGAAACATTTGACTAGCGTACTGTTCCTGGCACAAAGCTACCTATACTAACAGGTGGTGAGGATAAATGATCCTCAAGTCCACTCTAGTCTTTGACTAAAGTCCTCTGCCAAGTGTTTTCTTAATTTATTTTTTATTTTGGGATTTTTTTCAATAGGGCACATGCACTCGTCAGAGAGAAAGTGAGATATCACCTCCACTCCCCCAGGGAGATAGCCATGCAGCAATCCCTTCTCCTCCTTTCCCCTCTTTGGATTTAGGGCACATAAGCACATGTACCCAGTATTTTTCTCTTTTTTTTTTTTTTTAAAAAAAAAAAAGCATTATTTTATTTTAATTAATTTAAATTTGACCAGAGAGGAGCAGAGTGAGAGCAAGAGAGGGGGAGAGAAAGTGAGAAAGCAAGTCACCAGGTCCAGGACTTGAACCACAGTCACCCATGTGGGAGTCCAGTGTTCTTAACCACCATGCCACTTGCCGGCCCTCTTCCCTCCACATGATTTTTAAGCCGCCAGGTCTGGGCCTCATGGTCAGCCATGCTGGAGTCAGCACCTTAACCACCATGCTGCCTACTGTCCCTGTCAAGTATTTTAACTGAGCTGCTCAAAAAACCAGGCTTACAAAGTAGCAATTTCAGTTGTCTTTCTTATACTGGGGTCTAGGCATTTAAACTGAGAAAATTGCTTCTCAAATGTTAACACAGCTAGCTGGACAGCTTTTCTTGGGCTAGCCTAAAGAGGCCCTAAAGAGACAGGGGCCTTTCCATTCAGAGTTTTAGAAGGGAAAGCCAGGGAGTTCCAGATTTAGTACACTCAATTTTAGCCAAAAGGCCAAGAAGCAATGACAGATTGGTTTAGTTCTGAAAAAATGAACTTTTTTTTTCTAGTTTGTTATAGGGCACATACACTAGTTAGAAAGAGAAAGAAGGAGATGGGGAGATAGGGAAAGTGAGAAATCACTCCCTGGGGTGGGGGTGGGGAGGCCATGCTGCAATCCCTCGGCACTCTCCTCTTGGGATTTTGGGTGCACACACGCACAGCATGTTTGTTGGTTTGGTTTTTTTTTTTTTTTTACCTTAGGGTGTGTGCCCTTGGGGCTAGGGGGGACAGACAGTGAGAAGAAAAGTGAGAAGTCACTCCCCAGGGGGGATGGCCGGTGCAGTGGATGGCCATGCTGCAATCCCTTCTCCTCCATTCTCCTCTCGGGATCTTGGGCACGCATGCACACGTGCCCGGCATGAGTTCTAAGCCACAGAGTCCGGGACACGAACTGCGGTCGACTACGTGGGAGTCCAGCAACATAGCCATTACGCTAACTGCTGATTCCCTTTTCTTTTTTAAGGTTTTTGCCATAGGGCATGTGTGCCCACTAGAGAGGTAAAGAGAGACTGAGAGGGGCCAGCATGTGGCATGGTGGTTATGGGTGCTGGACTATCCCCATGGCTGACGGTGATTCAAGTCCTGGAACTTTCTCTCTCTCTGTCCCTCTCTGGTCAAATTAAAAATAAATAAAGTTAAATAAAATAACTCTTAAAAATATAAAAAGAGACAGTGAGAGAGAAAGTGAGAAATCACCCCTCAAGTGAGACGGCCATGCCACAATCCCTTCTCCTCCTGGGATTTTGGGCACATACATACCCAGTTTGTTTTTAGCTGCTGGATCTGGGACTTGAACCACAACTGGCCATTGTAGGAGTCCAACACCCTAACCACTGTGCCAACCGCTGCCTTCCCCCTACCCTGCATATTTTTCTTTTTTTAAGGATTTTTGCTATAGGGCAAGTGCACTCGCTGGAGTGACAGAGACAGAAAGTGAGAAATCACCCCCCCCCCAGAGGGATGGCCACACCACAATCCCTTCTCCTTCATTCTCCTCTCAGGAGTTTGGGCATGCACATACATGCTGTTGGTGCAAGTTTAAGCCATCAGGTCCAGAACTTGAACCATGGTCAACTAAGTGGGAGTCTAACGATGTAACCATTATGCCACCTCCTGGTCCACCCTCTCAACATGTTTTTCAGGTTGCTGGTTCTGAGACTTCAACCACGTTGATCATAAGGGATCCAGTTGCCTTCACCACCATACCACTTGCCTGGCCCGATTACCTATTTCTTTTTTAAAGAATTATTTTATTTAACTTTATTTATTTTAATTTGACCAGAGAGGAAGAGAGAGCGAGAGTGAGAAAGCAAGTCGCGAGGTCCAGGACTCAAACTGTGGTCGGCCATGTGGGAGTTCCAGCACTCTTAACCACCATGCCACCTGCTGGTCCCCCGATTACCTATTTCTAAAGAGAGGAAAAATAAAAAAAGATTAGATGAAACTAGAAGTCAGAAAATAAGGCTCTGGTCACACCTTTGACATGAACAAGCAGTGCAACCCTGGCCATAACTCTAAAATGCTCCGAGCCTACTCCTTTTTTTTTTTTTTTTTTTTTGGGGGGGGGGAGGTTTTGCTATAGGGTACGTGCGTTCGCCAAAAAGAGAGAGAGACAGAGACAGAAGGCAAGAAATCACCCCCAGGGGGTGGCCACGCTGCAATCCCTTCTCCTCCAATCTCCTCTCAGGATTTTGGGCATGCATGTACACGCGCCCAGTGCGTTTAAGCCACCGGGTTCAGGATTTGAACCGCAGTCAACTACATGGGAGTCCAGCGACATAGGCATTACGCCAACTGCTGGTCCCAAGGGCCTATTCTTTTCATCAGGAAAGTAGAGCTAGTATTTACTCTTTTCATCAGCAAAGTAGAGCTGGTATTTACTATGCCAACTCCACACAACTGCTTTAAAGACTGAAGGAGATTGTGAAAATGTGCAATAGGAAAGTAAGGTACTACTGGGATGATCATTATTGGTTCTGCTTAAGACCGGAGCAGTTGCCCATTTGATCAGTATTGTAATTTTCACGTCACTCAAAAAAAAAAAAAATCCTAAGCTTAGGGAAGTGTTCAGAAATATACTTTACCCTAATGACTTCAAAAGTTAAATAACTCAAAGATGGACTCCACAGGATTAAAAGACAAAATCCATAATGGAATAGTCAACCTTCAGAAAACCAAGGACTAGCTATATTTAGTCAAATGTTACGTAATGTATCACAGGTGTCCCCCTGGCCACTCATACCAGTAACAGCTGGCAAAGAATAGCCACTGCAATGTGGTGGGAGAGTTGGCTACCTAAGAGAATAGTCCTAACTAAGAACCTACGCGCATGAGTTTGTGGATTTTTTGGGTGCTTTTTCTTTTTTTTTTTTTTTGGAGGGGAGGAAGTAACTATTTTTAATATTTGCACAAGATCAATATAATGAAATTCCACTTTACTACTCTTTCTTATGTAAAATGTAAAAAGCTGATGCTGGAAATAAAAGGTAATTTTTATTTTTATTATTTTTTGGAGAGGTTTTTGCTATAGGGCATGTGAGCTCACCAGAAAGACAGAGAGAGACAGAGAGATAGAAAGACAGAGAGAGACAGAGAGATAGAAAGCGAGAAATCACCACCCCCCAGGGGGGATGGCCACACCGCAATCCCTACTCCTCCATTCTTCTCCCGGGATCTTGGGCAGGCATGCACACACACCCGGCATGAGTCTAAGCCACCGGGTCTGGGACTCGAACTGTGGGTAACTACATGGGAGTTCAGCAACATAGCCATTATGCTAACTGCTGGTCCCAATATATTTTTTTTCTTTTTCTTTTTTTTTTAAATCATGCACTCGCCTAGAGAGACAGAGAGAGAGAGAGACTTGATGCCGCAATCCTCCAGCCTCCATAGGTTTTTGCTGTAGGGTGGGTGCCACCATGCCCCTTTTTTCTTTTTTGAGAATTTTTTACTATAGGGCACGTGTACCAGCTAGAGTGACAGAGACAGAAAGTGAGAAATCACTCCCTGGGGAGGATGGCCATGCCACAATCCCTTTTCTCCTATTCTCCTCTTAGGATCTTGGGCACACATGCACACGTGCCTGGCGTGAGTTTTAAGCTGTCAGGTCCGGGACTTGAACCGTGTTAGACTATGTGGGAGTCCAGTGACATAACCATTATGCCATCTGCTGGTCCGAAAAAAGTAATTTTAAAAGATTTTTGCCAGGGGCTGGCATGTGGCATAGCGTTTGGGGTGCTTGGACTCCACCATGGCTGACCGCGGTTCGAGTCCTGGACCTGATGGTTTGCTTTCTTATTCTCCTTCTCTTTGGCCAAATTGAGAATAATAAACAATTTTTTTTTTTTTTTTTTTTGCCAGAAGGTGCAAGTGCTCACTGGAGAGAAAGGGAGAAAGCATCCCCTAGGGGAGTGTGGTCACATCAAAATCCCTTCTCTTCCATTTTCCCATCCCACTGTGATTTGGGGCACACATGTACACATGCTCTGCTTTTCAAGCTGCTGGAGGTGAGATTCAAGCTACACAGTCAACGACGTAGGATCTAGCTTCCTTAACTACCAACTATCAGACCATAGGGCATCCCAAAAAGTAATTTTTAAAAAATTTTATTTGCATCTTTAACTGGACTAGTGTGCAATATATTTGCTGAGAAAATTCATTTTATAAGCTGTGATGATGTACAGTCATTGACTGTATAAAATAAATGAAAAAATATATATATAATAAAATGCTACAGGGTGCTTATGCTTTCCAGAGAGAAGTGAGAAAGCACCCCCCAAAGGGGGATGGCCACATCTCAATCCTTTCTCCTCTATGTTCCTCTGGGATGATGGGCCACACATGAACTCAAGGGGGCAAGGTTTTATTTCAAGCTGCTGGGTCCAGGACTCAAACCACATAGCTGGTCAAGAGGAATCCACCTGCCTTAACTACCATGCCTCTGGCTGGCTCACCAAAATGTTTTTTTTGTTCTTGCCAGAGAACAAGAGCAAGAAAGTGAAAGCAAGTGAGAGAAAGTGAGAAAGAACCAAGGGAGTGTCCCAATCCCTTCTACTCCATCTCTTGCTCCTTTCAGGATCTGGGACACACACCCACACCTGACCGTCATGGTTCTTAAGCCACTGGGTCCAAGACGCAAACCATGTGGTTGGCTGTGTGGGTCCAACTCAGGTATACACACAACAGGAGATGTGGTGGGTGGCCCTCTCAAAAGTTTTTTTTAGTTTTCTTTTTTGGGGAGAGGTTTTTGCTATAGGGCATGTGCGCTCGCCAGAAAGACAGATGGAAAGCAAGAAATCATGCCCCAGGGGGGATGGCCACGCTGCAATTCCTTTTCCTCCATTCTCCTCTCAGGATCTTGAGCATACACGCACATACACCCGGTGTGAGTTTAAGCTACTGGGTCCGGGACTTGAACTGCAATCAACTACATGGGAGTCCAGTGACATAGCCATTATGCCAACTGCTGGTCCCTTTTTTAGTTTTTTTTTTTTACTATAGTGCACATGCGCTAGCTGGAGAGGCAGACAATGAGAGGAAAAATGAGAAATCACTCCTAAGAGGGGATTGGCCAGGACCAGCAGTTAGCGTAATGGCTATGTTGCTGGACTCCCATGTAGTCGATCATGGTTCAAGTCCCGGACCCGGTGGCTTAGATTCATGCCGGACGCATGTGCGTGCCCAAGATCCCAAGAGGAGAATAGGAGGAGAAGGGACTGCAGCGTGGACATCCCCCCGGGGGTTGATTTCTTGCTTTCTCTGTCTTTCTGGCTAGCGCATGTGCCCTGTCGCCAAAACCAAAAAAAAAAAAAAAAAAAAAAGAAAAAGAGGGGATGGCCATGCTGCAATCCCTTCACTTCCACTCTCCTCCTAAGATTTTGGGCGTGCACACACATGTACATGCATGAGTTTCAAGCCACCAGGTCTGGGACTTGAACTGTGGTCAGTCATGTGGGAATTCAGTGCCTTTAACCATTATTCCACTTGCTGGTCCCCAAAAGTTTTTTTTTTAATTATTTTATTCATTTTATTTATTTATTTGTTTGTTTGTTTAAAGTTGACCAGAGAGAGACAGAGAGAAAGGGAAAGTGAGAAAATCAAGTTGCCAGGTCCAGGACTTGAACCATGGTCAGCTATGTGGGAGTGTCCAGTGCCTTAACCACCATGCCACTTGCTGGCCCCCCGATTTTTATTTTTTTAACATTTAATTTTATTAATTATTATTATTATTTAATTTGCTATAGGGTATGAACATTCAGGGAGAGAGTGAAAGCAAGCTGCCAGGTCTGGGACTCAAACTGCAGTTGGCCATGTGGGAAACCAGTACCTTAACCACTATGCCACCTGCTGGCCCCTAAGGAGTAATTTTTAAAAGAAAGAAAATGTCAGACTCAGAGCCTGGACATACGGGAGCTGCCGACCAAAGGATAAAAATCATACTTTGCAACTGGAACAAAACACAGTCCAGGAGGTAAAGATTCAATCATTGGCCAGTTTTTGTCAGCTGTCTTTGGATATTGGAAAGCTCAACATCACATTGTTTCTCAGAGAAAAACAAAACACTGGGTTTAGACAGATCAATAATTTAGCTCTCACAAATCCTTCCTGAATAAACTTTTTCTTGGATTTTACTTAAGAAAAGGTTCAATTATGACAAATGATAAAACAGCATAGCAACAGCAGAAATAATCCTAGTAGTCTGCTAATAAACCTTTGCATGCCAACACAATTCAAATGGTTGAGCTGCTATAAAAACAGTCGATAAACCTTTTGAAAGTGAATGTGATCTCTTTCTCAATATGGCACCAAGAACAGTTGCATTTGACTTAATTTTTTTTTCCAAGAAGAGCAAAAATTCTGAAGGGAATTGTAAACTCTCATCCGAAGTCATACTGTATCTGACACATCCACCGATTTTGCATGAAGTGTTAAAAAGCCATTGGTCTGTGCTGAACAAAAAATATATTCCTGAAGGAAAATGCGGGAGCTGTAGAGTGCTCTACACACAAGAACTTGAGAAAACGAAAGCAACACCTATCTTGTAAGCTGCTCAATAGAACTTGTCCTGGCCTCCATGGGCAGAAGAGGAAATTAATTTGCAGTTTGGAAGCCTTAAATTACATGTTTTAAACATGTAATTCTAACATTCTGAGTAACTCCAGTACAACTTTCAGGCAAAGACAAAAGACCAAACAGGAAGATCGGAGGGAGTAACTCATAGATTAGTTCTACCTTCCTCTGTAGTCATTATTAAAAGTGTATTGGGACTAGTAGTTAGTGTAATGGCTATGTCGCTGGACTCTCACGTAGTCAACCGTGGTTCGCGCCCTGGACTGGGTGGCTTAAAACTCACGCCAGGCGTGTGTGCCCAAGATCCCGAGAGGAGAATGAAGGAGAAGGGATTGTGGTGTGGCCATCCCCCCTGGGGGGTGATTTCTCGCTTTCTGTCTCTCTGTCTCTCTCTGTTTGTCTGGTGAGTGCACACGCCCTGTAACGAAAACCTCTCAAAAAAAAAAAAAAAGTGTATTTAAGGGCTAGCAGGTGGCGTGGCGGTTAAGGGCGCTGGACTCCCACGTGGCCGACCACAGTTAGAGTCCTGGACCTAGTGGCTTGCTTTCTCATTGTCCATCTTTTTCTCTCTCTCATTCATTCTGTCCCTCTATGGTTAAATTAAAATAAATTAATAAAATAAATATTTAAAAACAAAGTGTATTTAAGGACCAGCAGCTGGTGTGGTGGTTAAGGCAGCTGGATTCCCACAGGACTGACTATGGTTCAAGTCCTGGACCTGGTGGCTTGCTTTCTCATTTTCTTTCTCTCACTCTGTCGCTTTCTAGTGAGAACACATGCTCTGTAGCAAAAATAAATAAATAAAATTAAATAAATGTTTTTTTTAAAAAATAAGAGGATATTTAATAAAAATCACAAAAGTGTAGGGGAGGAACAGCAGGTGGTATGGTGGTAAAGACGCTGAACTCCCACATGGCCGATCGCCATATGAGTCCAAGACCTGGTGGCTTGCTTTCACACAT
>NW_006207854.1:584912-595562 GCF_000334495.1 Tupaia belangeri chinensis
TCACATGCACTATAGCAAACTTAAAATGCTAATAATAAGAAATACTTTTTTTTAGATTTAATTTTATTTATTCATTCATTTATTTTAATTTGACCAGCGAGAGAGAAAATGAGAAAGCAAGCTACCAGCTCCAGAACTCGAACTGTGGTCAACCATATGGGAGCGTTGAGCCCCTTAACCACCACACCACCTGCTGGTCCCAGAAATAGATAATTTTCCAGGTGGCGTGGTGGTTAAGGCACTGGACATTCCCACATGGCCGACCACGGTTCAAATCCCAGACCTGGCAGCTTCTTTTCTCACTTTCTCTCTCTCTCTCTGGTCAAATCAAAATAAATGAATAAATAAAAAATTAAATACTTTAAAAAAATATATAAATGTGGGGGGACCAGCAGTTGGCATAATGGCTATGTTGCTGGTCTCCCATGTAGTCGACCACGGTTCGAGTCCTGGACCTGATGGCTTAAACTCATGCCGGGCACGTGTGTGTGCGTGCCCAAGATTCCAAGAGGATAATGGAGGAGAAAGGATGAGAAAAGACTGCGGCATGGCCATCCCTCCTGGGGGGGGGGGTGATTTCTTGCTTTCTCTCTCTGTGTCTCTGTCTTTCTGGTAAGTGCACACGCTTTATATATAGCAAAAACTTCTCAAAAAAAAAAAAAAAAAAGATAAATGTGGGATGACTCTGGCCTACTGGTTAAGGGCTCCAGATCCCACATAGCTGACTGTGCAGTGTAAGTCCCAGTCCCAGCCTTGAAAATACACAGGCACATGTCTGTGAGACCAAGGTCTGCACAGGATGGAGAAATGGAGAAGGGATGGTGGCATGATCACAATCCATTTGGGGATGCTCTCTCCATCTTTCTGGTGAGCACATGTACCCTTTAGCAATTAAAAAAAGACATACCTGGCCAGCAGGTGACATAGTGGTTAAGGCACTGGACTCCTGCATTGCCAACTGCCGTTGAGTCCCAGACCCGCAAGCTTTGAAACTCAAGTTGGGTATGTGTGCACGTGTGCCCAGAATCCTGAGAAGAGAACACAGAAGGAATTGTCATGTGACCATCCTGCCTGTGGGGTGATTTCTCACTTTCTTTCTGTCTCTCTGGCAAGCAAAAATCTCTCTTAAAAAAATAAATAAATAAAAAGGGACCAGCAGATGGTGTAATGGTTATATCACTGGACTCCCACGTGGCTGACTGCGATTCAAGTCCCAGAAATGGCAGCTTGAAACTCATGTCAGGTGCATGCATGCCCAAAATCCCAAGAGGGAAATGGAGAAGGGATTGTAGCATAGTCATCCTCCTGGGGTGGGGGTGGGAGTGATTTCCCATTTTCTGTCTCTGTCTTTCTCTGTGTCTCTGGTGAGCACATGTGCCCTACAGTGAAAAAAACTCTCAAAAAAGAAATAAGTACCAAATAAATAAAACAATAAATGCCTGAATGGTTTTTAAAAGAAAAAAGATGAGGAATCAGCAGGTGGCATGGTGGTTAAGGGCACTGGACTTCCATGTGGCTGACTGCAATTCAAGTCCTGGAGCTGGCGGCTTGCTTTCTCACTTTCTCTCCCTCTCTGATCAAATTAAAATAAATAAATAAAGTTTAAAGATAAAATAATTCTTTTTTTTTGAGAGGTTTTTGCTATAGGACACATGCGCTCGGCAGAGAAACAGAGAGACAGAAAGTGAGAAATCACCCCCCAGGGCGGATGGCCACGCCACAATCCCTTCTCCTCCATTCTCCTCTCAGGATCTTGGGCATGCACGCACAAGCACCCAGCATGAGTTTAAGCACCGGGTCCGGGACTTGAACCGCAGTCAACTACACGGGAGTCCAGCAACATAGTCATTATGCTAACTGCTGGTGCCAAATAAAATAATTATTTTAAAAAAGGAAAAATATGAAAAAGATGTAGATACAGGAATGTAGAAAATCGATTAGCTGTGGACACTAAAGAATTCAGCAACAAGCACCTTCATTCCCAAGAGGAGGAATGAGGCAAAGAATCACTCCTACTTGTCAAGTTCTGTCCACACAAAGCCGCCGGCAAATGCAGAATGTGCAGGAGGAGTACATGGTAATAATTCCTGGGCACCCTGAGAGATTGACCCTTGCTCAGCCTACTTTTGTGCTACCACGGACAACCAAGGTCACATTCTAGTAAAGGAGGCCTCACAACTGCCCCCCAAAAAACTCTGAAGCAGAAGTTGTGAAGCTCCCAAATAACGAACTTATAAGGAGGTGCTTACATAGTTACTGAAGAGTAGTTACTCCT
The DNA here is from genome assembly GCF_000334495.1 of Tupaia belangeri chinensis. NCBI lineage: Eukaryota > Metazoa > Chordata > Mammalia > Scandentia > Tupaiidae > Tupaia > Tupaia belangeri. The sequence continues at coordinate 587,188 of NW_006207854.1, forward strand.
CAAGGGAAGGAAGGCAGCACTGATACTATTTCACATTAGAGAACTGAGGCATATAGGGTTTGTAGAATTTATCATAAAGCACAAAAGAACTCATCTGAAAGGGAAGAGCTGAGAAGGAAGTTGAAGGTCTGGTCGAACAAGAGATGAACAATAGACTCAGCAACAAAATGACCAGTACGGCCTCCTCTAGAGGATTTGGCCTCTAGCCAAGCCAACCAAGTCAGTGGCAGCAAACACAGCAGAACTTGGGCGTCCCCAGCTTTCAGTTTTCTATTTTGCTCAGTAGGTAACTAGGGGACCATTAGTAAACTGGTTTCCCCAACTTTTTTTTTTTTTTTAACCAAGGAATGGAAAAGCTTATGGGTCAACTTTCAGGATGGTTAGCTTTTATTTATAAATGAGTAACACACGTGTGTACCTGGTACAGTATTCACCACTTAGCAGCAAGGTTTAATTAGATTACTTCACAATAGAGGATGAATCACAAGAGTCTAGGATCCTCCCCCATTAAATTCTTGACAGAAGAACCACAAAAATAATCTCTAAAACCCCTTTAAGATCCTATGACTATTTAACAAGTTAGTGTCAGATTTCCCTAACTTGCATTTTCTCTGGATCATTGTAAAGTGACCATGCCCTATGCCAAAGGCAATGTGTGGTATAAAATCAAGTATTGAAGTTTTGGTTAGGAGTAAGTGGTTCATATTTTGCACTAAGAACTCTAGTCAATGGTAACCCTACCTCTGCAACGCATCTGTAAAACTTTCTCTGGTAATATCTGGGAGGGAGGGCAGTTGAAGCTATGGAGTCTCGTTTTTTTGTTTTGTTTTGTTTTTTTCTTTTTTAGTTTTGCTATAGGATGTGTGCACTTGTTGGAGAGAAAGTGAGATCGCCCCACAAGGGAACAGCCACACTACAATCCATTCTCCATCCTCCTCCTGGGATTTTGGGCACCCACACGCATATGCCCAGCTTGTTTTTCAAGCCATTGTTTGGGATTCGAATGTGAAGTTGGCCATGTGGGTTCCAGCCACCTTAACCACCATGCCACCAGCTGGCACAGCTACGGAGTCTTTAAATGTCACTCCTACAACTTAAAAAAAAATTATTAATGGGAGGAGCAGGGCTTCAGCTCTGAAGAAATTTTCAAGGTTTCCGCTATTAAGGTCAAAGGCCTAGGAATGATGTGACCACCTGCAAATGATAATGATTTTCATTACAAGGTAGCCACAAAAGTTAAGTTCACAGCCTTGTCATCCTACTTACTGCAGACCACCTTCTTCAGAGCCTATTCCTTGGCATAATTTTTTTAAAATTCTTTTTTAAAAAGGCCCTATGCCTTTTTTGCTATAGCTCATATGCTTCTCAAGAGAAAGACAGAGGGACCAGCAGTTAGCATAATGGCTATGTTGCTGGACTCCCACATAGTCGACCACGGTTCGAGTCCCAGACTCGGTGGCTTAAACTTACACCGGGCGCCTGTGCAAGCATGCCCAAGATCCCGAGAGAATGGAGGAGAAGGGATTGCAGTGTGGCCATCCCCCCGGGGGGGGTGATTTCTCGCTTTCTGTCTCTCTGTCTGGGGAGCACACGTGCCCTATAACAAAAACCTCTCAAAAAAAGAAAAAAAAAAAAAAAAGAGAGAGAGAGAGAGAGAAAGACAGAGAGGGAAAGTGAAACTTGGCCCCAGTGGGGATGGCCACACCACAATCCCTTCTCCAAATCTCTCAGGATTTTAGGCATGCAGACACACACACCCAGAATGTTTTTCAAACTACCCAATTCAGGACTCAAATCACCTTAACCTACACCCCATGTGCAAGCCCCCTTGCCATAACTGACATTTTAGCAACAAAATTATAATTTGAAGATATCTAAGCACCATGTGTTGCTGGATTTAAATTTCAAGCTGTAGGAGACATGACAGTTTAATCTGCAATTCACTAAATGAACGTCACATCAAACTTCAATCTTTAAGAAGCTGTTAAAGCTGTAAGTAAAGGTTGGGTTTTTTCTTTCAAAGCCGGTCTCCTTCACCGTCCTAAAAGTCATATATTTGAAGTATGGATCAAAGCTGCACGAGTGATTTTCAATTATCTGGAATCTCAACAGAGTTTCCCCAGTAACACTGTACCAATGACACACAAAATAACTCCTCCAGTTTAGTTTGTGGGAGAAAATTCTTTAAACTCTTAAAGATCTTGTAGTCTCACAGAGATTACACTGGACTTAGCTGGGTTTTCCCTCTATGAGGGCAGCCATTTCTCTACAAGTTTTGGTAAAAATTACAACTCGGATTTTAAAATGCAAACAGATGTTCATAAAGCGTCCGAAATAGGCCACTTCATTCTATTCCTGGGCCGGGGAGGGGACTGAATTCACTTTGTGTCCCGACCCTGTAAAGGGCAAAACCCCACCCCTTTGGTGTAAACTCTTAAGAGAAGTGGGACAACACACTTTAGTTTCCCCAAGGCTGGCGACGTGTGGGGTCAGGTCGTTCTGAGAATCGAGGATGGGGGAAAGTCTTGAGGGCAATAGCGCTCAGAGATCTCCACGCACGGGCTCGCGAAGTCTCCACGTGCCCCGATCTGGCAAGTCCAGGGGGAATTAGTGGTTGCTACAGTAGTTGGAGGGCTGCTCCTTTCCGTAGCCCGGGCGGCGGGATTGCTTTGGTGTATTATACTCTGGGGCGGGGGACAGGCGAGCACGGGAACCTCCAGCGGACTGCCCAGCCTGAGGGGCGATCGGGCAGAATGGTGACCTCCGCCCTCCCCCGCGGCGCCAGTCTCAGGAATCTGGCGTCGCCCCCACCCCGCAGGTCGAGGTGGGGGTCCCGCTACGCCGGGCCTCGCCGCCATACCCAGGCCGAATGGGGGTGGGGAGAGAAGTAGGCAGAACTCGGCCTTAGCCTCCGCGCCCCCGTGGAAGGACAGCTGAGGGAAGCCGCTCCATCGGCGTCTCCCCTGCTGGGGTCTCGGGAAACACGCGGTAATTCCCCAAGAACCCCGCCCTCCGTGAGCGAGGCTGCTGAAGGGCTGCCGGAACGGTTTGTGGACCGGGATCGGCCGGGGAGACTCCAACCTTCACCCTCCCCGCTTCCCGGTCCCACTCCCCGCCGTCTCCCGGCGTCACCACTGCAGGCAGCCCACTGGGCCCGGCCTCTCCCCGCGCCCGGACCACCCCCCATGGGGTGCTCTCACTGCGCAGCGAGTCCCTCCGCTGCCTCCTCCCAGCCCAAAATGGCGGCGGCGGCCACCGATCTTCTCGTCGCCTTTCTCAAGGGCCGAGGATCCCTCCGCGCCTGCGGCCCCTCCCCCCCAGCCGGACCTATTTTCTGCCCGGTAAAGATTAACGCCATCAATGAACTCTTTAATTGAGTCTGGAAAGGTGGATCGGTGGTGCTTCCGCACAGCTAATCGTTGATGAAAATGTGACTATTGACAGATGGTTTGGCCAATCGAAGGACGGAGCGGTGAGCGCGAGCCGCCACTCGCGCAGGGGTAGATGGGTTTTGTAGTTCTCGGATGTGGCCGTTGACGTGACAGGATCTTGGACCGCCTTTCCAGGCGAGGAGAACTACAATCCCCAGCAGGCACCGCGCTGCCAGGCTTTCCCCTCCCCCAACCTTAGAGCCTGAGCGGCTTGACCAGAGCTGCTGCAACTGCAGCAGGAGGTAGGGCTGAGGCGTTGGGAATTGCACCGACAGGCGGTCGCACAGAAAGACACACAGATATAGTCGTGTGCGTAGTCCTTGACAGCAAATAGGTCAGTTCCACCTCTGCAAAACCTCCTTCCATGATCGTTTCTCCTCTTCAAAGAAATCCATCCTTCTCCCAATTGGGTTTCCCTCCCAGCTGCACGTAGTGTGAAGACTTCTCTTTCCTCTCTTTCTGGTCTCGAGGGAGGCAGGTCAGACCCCGTCAACAAAATGGCTTCAGCCCAGGTCCCAGCCATGCTTCTTGGGGCATTGCCGTCTGGAACTCAGCCTGGGGAGGAGGTGGGGGTTGCTTGCAAGATTGGGGCCCCTGGAGGTAGTGGGGAAATCTCGCTACATGGTGTCTTGTGGGAGCCACAGACCCACCGCACCCCCAGCCTCCCCAGGCAGTCTCCTTTTCCGCTTTGGTTGTTGCAAGAACAAAGCTTAGGCCTAGTGTCCTGGCTGCCAGACTGAGCCTCAGTGACTTCCAGGAGGACAGTGTAGGACATAAGCCTTGCCCCGAGGCACAGTGCTGTGAAGATGTGCCCTTCCTCCCACTTGGCCCCTTGCTGGCTGGAGGTATGAGAACCAGGCAATGGAGGCAGCTTCAGGGCCTTCATTTGAAAATGGGGGTGTAGGGCTGCTGCTAACAAAATGGCTGCCACTGCCTGGGCCTCAGTCTTCCTGAGCATTCTCCTCAGCACTTAGGTTTCCGTTATTGTTCAAAGCAGGTGTCACTAGTTAAAGGCAGCTGCTGAGAGATTTGGAACTGAAGAAGATGGCCACTTTGAACCAGACCAACTCTAACACAGAGTCCCCAGCAGCCCTGGAGGAGGCCAAGGTAAGCTCCCACCCTCCCAGCCCCTTGAGTCCCCTGTAGAAGGATCCTGCCTGCTGGGACCCTAGCTTCAAGTCTCAGATATGTTGGTAGACTCAGAAAGCCAGTCTTTTAAATGACTCCCTACTATGTTCTGGACAATAGGCCAGCTGCCAAATCTGTGCTATCTCATTAAATCCAAGTAGTTCTTCAAGGAAGGAATTATTTCCAGTTTTCAGAAGCTAAGGTTCTAAGAACTAAAACACCTTTTCCAGAATCGTGCAGGCTGCAAGCAGCAGACCCAGTGTTTATACTCAGGGCCCTTGAGTTCTGACAACAGAACTCAAAGAACTTGGGTGAATATTTGCATTTTGTCCAGGCTAAGAACCAAGTCTGAAGCTGGAGGAAGAGGTTTTGATTCATAATTTGGGGCGAAGGTTAGGAGTAGAATAAAACCCAGGAGAGGAGAGAGACAGGTTGTATCAGGCTCTCAGAGAAGCCCTTCTGGCAACAGGAGTGCGTATCTCCTCAATCCATGCTCTCTGGTGCTGCCCTGCCTTAACCATTCTTTGCTAGCCCCCAAGTCTGTATAAATGAGGAAGGAAATTAGGCTGGGGGTGGGGGTCAGAGGAGCTTCTTCCCATGTTTTCTGGATTTCTTTAATTTAGAATTCATGGCATGTCAGGGCTAGAAGGTTTAGAGAGGGCAAATGACTCATCCAGGTCATACACTTATCTGTAGTATAATGGTGGTAAAGGGACAAGACTTCAGGAGGAAGGCAGCATGTAGGGACAGGGAGGAACGTTAAGGGACAGTTATTGAGGGCTGGGAGCAGGTGAATGATTCTGTCCACACAAACAAGCCACTTTGCTTGGGAGTTTTCAGCAACCCACTCTGTCCCAGGTGAGCCAGCAGCTCTGTCTCTGTTGGCCCAAGCCACTGGTGGAGACAAAGCCTATTGCTCATGATTGGTGATCTCCCTGCAGGTATAATAACACAACATTTCACACACACACACACACACACACACACACACACAGTCCAGCGTACCTCCTTTTCCCTGAACTTCTCTTCAAGGGCCGTAAAACCCACATAACATACCCTAGCTCTTACAGGCCTGCATATACCACATCCCCCAATACACACGAGCTCAGCTGTCTCAGAACCATGTTGTGTAATATAAAGCATACCAATGGTAGTGGTTATTATTAGAAATCCCCCAAACCACAAATTTAGAGCAATTCATTCCCCATCCTCCACTTTCAGTACTCCCACCCTCACCACAACAGAGATAAACAGATGTCCTGAACGTACACATACTCCCTGCCACCTCCCGGATAAGTTGTGGAGCTCTCTCACTACAGACTGGAAACTGACCGTTCCTCTCCTTGGGTAGAACCTCTCCTGCACTCATGTACAAGATACAAGAGTGATGCCAACCTCTGCTGGAATAAATATATTCCTTCTTCTTTAGCTTAGAAGGATACAAAAGAGAGTCTTACTTTCCAATGGGACTCATTGGATTCCCTTTTTTTTTTTTTTTTTTTGATTTTTTTTCCATATGGTGTATGCACAAGCAAGAAAGAGAGAGGGAAAGTGAAAAAAATCACCCCCCGAGGAGGGATGGTCACACTGTAATTCCTTCTCCTTTCTTTCAGGATTAGGGGCATGCACACACATATGCTTAACTTTTTTTTTCTTTTCCTTTTTAGAATTATTTAATTTTATTTATGATTTTTTTCTCTCTCTTCTTTTTTTTTTTTGGAGAGGTTGTTGCTATAGGGTGCATGCGCTCGCCAGAGAGACAGAAAGCGAGAAATCACCTCCTGGGGGGGATGGCCATGCCGCAATCCCTTCTCTTCCATTCTCCTCTCAGGATCTTGGACATGCACGCACATGCACCCGGCATGAATTTAAGCCACCGGGTCCAGATTCGCACTGCAGTCAGCTACATGGGAGTCCAGTGACATAGCCATTATGCCAACTGCTGGTCCCCTATGATTATTATTTTTTCAAATTTGCTATAGGGCACATGTGATCACCAGAGAGAGACATACAAAGTGAGAAGGCAAGCCAGCTGGTCTGGGACTTGAACCGCAGTCGGCCATGTGGGAATTCAGCGCCTTAAAACATCATACTACGTACTGGCCCCTCTAGTATGTTTTTTTTCTTTCTTTTTTAAATAATTATTTTAACTCTATTTATTTCTTTTTAATTTGACCAAAGAGGGACAGAGTGAGAGAGAGAGGGAAAGTGAGAAAGCAAGCTGCCACTTCTAGGACTTGAACCATGGTCGGCCATATGGGAGTCCAGTGCCCTTAACCACCACACCACCTGCTAGCCCCATATTTGGTGTGTGTTTCAAGCCACTAGTCTAGAACCACAGAATCAGCTATGTGTGATCCAGCACCCTATAACTCCCATGCCACCTGCTGGCCCCAGATTCCCATGTCATTTAACTAGTACTAAACATTCACCTTGTGCCATACATAGAGATACAGTGATAAATTGAACAGACAAGACACATTCTCATGGGAGGAAGACAGATAGAAATGATAATATACTAAATGCTATATGGGACACTAACTATATGATATAATGAGTCACTGGGAAGAGGGGGACAGGGACATTGGAATTGAGGATGAAAAGTCAGCTATGCAAACTGCTGAAAACAGGAGTAACATAATTTGTTGGATCAAGTGCAGAAGGGGTCCCTTGTTCAAAAATTATTGCATTTCAGACAGAGACAGCATACATTAGCCAAGCATGGGCCCTTTCTGAACACGGAGCTCTGTGCGACTGCACAGGTTGCTTGCCCATGAAGCCAGTTCTGTCTGGAAGACAAGCTTTCTAGAAAAAGGGAAGACCAAGTGTGATTTGGGCTCTGATTAAGCAAATGCATCAGGAACCATGTTCCCTCCCAGTTTTCTCCTCCTACTTCATTCATTTGAGCAGTATTTATGGAATGCCTACTCTGTGCCAGGTATTATTCTGGGCATTGAGGTTGCAGAGTGCAGTACATGGGAAAATTCCAGTGGACAGGTAAGCCCATAAACAAATGGTTGCAAAGGGTGAGGGACTAGAGTGACTGAGTTAGCTGAGAATGGAAAGACTGGCTTTAGGCTGGGTACACAGGGAAGGATTTCATCCTCGGGGACACACTGTTTGTGACCCATCATTCTTCCTCCCTTCTCTTCAGGCCTTTGGCATTCCAGGGAGTCCCAGTATACCCCCTGAACCTCACAACTCTGGTGGTTCTCTGCCCCTGACACCCTGGATGGAGAACCACTCAGAGGATGAAGATCTTGCTGGGGCTGGCAGGAGCCTGGGCTGGAACAGTAAGAATGCCCAGACCGAGAGCCTGGAAGGCTGCTCAGCAGAGGCTGTGCTGGGCCGGAAGAAGCACCGTCGGCGGCCATCAAAGCGCAAGCGACACTGGCGGCCCTACCTAGAGCTGAGCTGGGCTGAGAAGCAACAGCGAGATGAGAGGCAGAGCCAGAGGGCCTCCCGGGTCCGCGAGGAGATGTTTGCCAAAGGCCAGCCGGTGGCTCCCTACAACACCACCCAGTTCCTGATGAATGACCGAGACCCAGAGGAGCCCAACTTGCATGTACCCCCAGGGGTCTCCCACCCGGGCTCCAGTGGGGACAGTGAGGCAGGGGACAGCGATGGGCAGGACCGGGTTCACGGCGAGTTCCAGCAGAGGGACTTCTCTGAGGCCTATGAGCGCTACCACACCGAGAGCCTGCAGGACCGCAGCAAGCAGGAGCTGGTGCGGGACTACCTGGATCTGGAGAAGCGGCTGCTGCAGGCAGAGGAGGAGACAAGGCGGGTGCAGGCGCCGGCGGGCGGGAACCGGCC
>NW_006207854.1:596952-598914 GCF_000334495.1 Tupaia belangeri chinensis
AGAGGAGGAGACAAGGCGCCTGCAGCAGCTGCAGGCGTGTACCGGCCAGCAGTCCTGTCGCCAGGTGGAAGAGCTGGCTGCTGAGGTCGAGAGGCTGCGCACTGAGAACCAGAGGCTTCGGCAGGAGAACGAGATGTGGAACCGAGAAGGCAACCGCCGCGGTGAGGAGCCGGGCACCTAGGGTCCTCCCCAGCCAGGTGGACCCAGGAAGGTCTCTTTTCATACACACTCAGGCTAGCTGGGTCTCAAGGAGGCAAGTAACAGATGGAAAGCATTCTCAGCACCCCTGTGCCCCCTGAGAACAGCTAAAAATAGGTTCAGTCTTCTACCTTGTCATTTCCACAGTTGGTTCTTTGATGTCATCTTACTTTTTACGGAGAAATTAAATGCTCTTGGTGAGATCAAATGGGAGTGGCTAGGATTGATTTCACTAGGGCTCTTCTGAGAATCAAAATGCATTCGTCTAAGAGATCCCTGTCCCCCTTGTCCCGCAGAGGACAGCAGAGCTCTGGGTGGGACTCGTAAGAGTCTATACACGCCTAAATTCTGCTGTGTCCTGTACTGAAGGCTGTGGGTGGAGGGAGCTCTGCCCTGGATGAGGGAGAGCTGGGACTCTTGGAGAAGCCCCAAGCCAAGGGTTCCTGAGCTACCTAGATTCCCAGTGTTCACAGTTCAGAGGGCTGGGCTAGAGGAGGTCTGACTGCCTGGTATCTCCATGTCCTTGACCCTCACACACTCCTTCCAGCAAGGGATTGGGCCTGGGGTTTAGTCATCAGTTTGCGCCCTCACCTCCTGGAAGGAGGATTAGAAGTTAGCCCTCAGGGCCTGGACCACCAGTTAGCATAATGGCTATGTCGCTGGACTCCCATGTAGTCGACCGCGGTTCGCGTCCCGGACCCGGCGGCTTAAAACTCACGCCAGGCATGTGTGTGTGCGTACCCAAGATTGTGAGAAGAGAACAGAGGAGAAGGGATTGCTGCATGACCATCCCCCCTGGGGGGTGATTTCTTGCTTCCTGTCTCTGTCTGTCTGGCAAGCCCTATAGCAAAAACCTCTTAAAAAAAAAAAAAAAAAGTTAGCCCTCAGGGAAGTATTCTCTGGGTGAAAAATACAGCCAAGAGGCAGTGGGGGCAACACATGGACCCCTAGCACAGCTGGGCTGCCTGATTCTCCGGTGCATCCTGCTGCTCAGGCCAGTCACTTATGTGGTTCCTTCCCTGTGCCATGCCTGAGGCCCTCGCCTGTCTGCTTAATAGAGTGCTGTGTCAGCCTGGATGTGGCAGAGACCCCCAGCATGCCTGCCAGTCCTGGGCTCTGAGAGGAACTCACACCCCCTCTCTCAGACCCACCCTCCCCCTGGCATCCTGTCTTTTCCAGCACACTCCCTGGTCCTTGCTGTTCAGTGCAGATGGGAGGGCATTAGGGAGGGGAACTACCCACTCACCAGTGAGCCCATATTGGCTCTGCCACTGTGTGTGGGGTGGGGCGAAGGCTCTCCCAGCCCAGCTGGGCTTCCATTCCAGGAGCTTAGCTTGACAACCACATTGGAGAAGGGAAGAGCTCAGTCCTGGAGCCGCTGGGCATGGAAATATTGACAACACTCAGTGGGTTGCCAGGACAGCTTTCGTTTCTGCCCTGCCACACCCAGGCCTGGCCAACACCTTCTACAACAAAGCAAGGCAAGAGCTGATTCTAAGAAGGGATAGGTTTCAAGAGAAAGCAGAGATCTGCCCCAGGAACCCTGGCCCAGGGCTTTCCCTTTGATCCGCAGAGGGCTCTGTCAGGAAAGGCAGCGGGCAGGAATGATCATCCCCACTTTGCAGATGAGAAAGCCAAGGCTCTGGGAGGAGGTGGCTTTCCAGATTCCAGGAAAGCTGGTCCTGAGGCTTGCCTTCCCCTGCAGGGTGCTGGCCTTGGACTGAGGGCCCCTTGGCAGGCAGGCAGCCTCCGTGGCGGCATTCC
>NW_006207854.1:599124-614493 GCF_000334495.1 Tupaia belangeri chinensis
AGGGGAGGGCCAGGAGAAGGTGGTTCACTGGAGGCCCCTGTGACTCCAGAGGGCTACAGGAGTGTGGGGGAGGGGTGCCGGGGCTGGTGGGCACAACCTGCAGGCCCAGGAAGGGGCAAGTAAGGAGTCTGGCCCTTCTGGGCCCAGAAGCTGAGGAGCCAGGCAGGAAAGCTGCCATTAAATGACTGGAGGGCTCCTGGCCAGGGCAGTACCTAGGTGGGGTAAGGCTGGTAGGGACAGGGTGGGGCAAGAAGAAAATAGACAGTGTTAGCTGGAGGTGTCAGAAGGGACCTACTGGAGGGGTCAGGAAAGAGGGTCTGGTCCCCCATCCGACCTCAGGGTGAAGGGTGGGGAGGGAGGAGACTCTTCTGAGGCATGAGTTGGGGTGTCTCAGGGCTTAGCACTGGGGAGTTCTGGCTGGGCACCAGGTGGGGGTCCTTTCCTGCCTCTACCCCTTTTCCCTTCCCGTTGTTCCTTCTCTAGTGCCTGGTCCTGAGGGCTGGGAGCTGTGGTTTATAACAGAGCCTGCCCCCCGCATGGGCCCTCAGCTGGGGAGAAGAGGTTCACAATGGTGCCCACTCCTCCCTGGGCCTCTCCAAGAGCAATTGTTCAGGGCAGGGCCTTACTTCCCTCATGCCATTTGCCTTCCAGGGGCTTCTTGGCCACCTAGGCCAAGGGACAGATGAGCATGGATTTCACAGGAATGATGACTGGAGCTTCACACTACCCTGCCTGGCCTGGCCTGGGAACCCCCTTTTCCTCCCACCAGGGACTCCTCAGCCCAGGAGAACACTCTTAAGCCCCAGGGGCAGATCTTTCTGCAGTGGGGTCAGGGAATGAGAGGTAGTGAGTTGGGCAGGAAGAAGCTGCTAGGAAGTGGGGAGGGAATTTGAAAAGAGTGAGCTGAGTGTGTGGGGGGGAAGGTTTCCATTGCCCCTGTTGGGAGCAGGCAAAGATGGCACTGTCCCTTTAAGTGGGGGTGCCAGTCACTGCCCTCCCCCAGCCAACCCAATTCATGGGCACACTGAGCATGTGCAGGAGCTATGCAAGTGGGGTAGGGAGGGGACAGAGGGGGGAGGGATTCCGGAGCTTCTTACCCCCCCCTACTTCCTGTAGCTGCCCCCACTCTCCTTCCTAGGTCTGACAAAGAAGCCCATGGTGCTCATCCAGCCCCTCCCCATCCTAGACCAGGGGGTGCTGCCCTCTCCACCCTGGGAAGCCTCCCGCCACCTGGAGGGGCACATGCTCAGCCTGGTGCCAGTCCCACTTCCATGGTGTGGGCGGTGGCTAATCTCCCTGCTGCTTAACATGTTCGATTTCATTCCATCAGTGCCAGGGCTTTTAGAAGCACCATCTACCTGTGACGTTGCTGAAAATCAGACAGCCAGGAGGAGGTGGGCCCTGCCCCACCCACCGGGAGCTTCCAGTCAGAGGAACAAACAGCTCTGAAGCTGCAAGGGCCTCCCCAGACTCCTCTCCCAGAGCTTACCTCCTTCCTCTACTGCACAGTGGCTCCCAAGCCCACGGGATCAAAGTCTCTTTCTCAACCAGCAGCATCTTCCAGGCCTTCCTCCCTCCTTCCCTTCCACACCTTCCTCCACTGTAAACCTGCCTGTTTCTGCAGTTCCTGGCCCTTCCCTCAGACCTCAGCTCCCTCTGAACTCCCCCACCAGCACCTGCCCACTCTCCTCCTTCCTCTTAATCTCTTAGCTACAGGCACCATTATTATTATTATTGTTATTTTTTTTAAGAGAGATTTTTGTTACAGTGTGAGTGTGCTCGCCAGAGAGACAGAGAGTGAGAAACCACCCTCAGGAAGGACTTGCCATGCCACAATCCCTTCTCCTCCATTCTCCTCTTGGGATTCTGGGCACATATGCACATGTGCCCAGCATGAGTTTCAATCCGCTGGAGGACTTGAACCACGGTCAGCCCTGTGAGAGTTCAGTACCACAACCACTATACCACCTACTGGCCCTGACACCCTTATTTTTTAAAATTTATGTGAAATTCACATACACGGATGCAACTCTTTGGGAGTAAGCAGTTTACTACAATTACAATGTGTGCAAGCATCACCTCTATCTAGTTCCAAATATTATCACTCCAAAGGAAACCTGAACCCAGTAAGCAGTCACTCCCACTCCCCTTTAGCCCAGCCCTGGCAACCACCAATCTGCATTTTGTCTTTATGGGTTTACTCTTTCTGGACTTTCTGGTGGTTGAGCTAAGAAAGTCTGGTCTGTTGGTGGCTGGAACCAAAAAGCACAGACTCCCTGAGGGTGCTCTGTGGAGGGAGCACTGGACCAGGAGTTCGAGACTTGTGATCCATTCAATTCTGCTTCTCACCCAGCAGTGGCTTAAACTCATGCTAGGCGTGCGTGTGCGCATGTGCGTGCCCAAAATCCCAAGAGGAGAAATGAGGAGAAGGGATTGCAGCATGGCCATCCCCCCGGGGGGTGATTTCTCACTTCCTGTCTCTATGTCTCTCTCTTTCTGGTGAGCACACACACCCTATAGCAAAAACCTCTCCCCCCCAAAAAAAAAGAAAAAAAATATACCTCCCCCTAGACCTGCCTGGCTCCTCCCTGCAGGTTCAGGCAGTGAAGGGGGCCCCCGGGGAGAATGTGATTAATACTGTGAGGTGTGGGGTCATGAGATGAGGAAACTTTGGCTTGGAGAGGTTGAGAAACTTGCCCAAGGCCGCAGAAGTCCTGCTGCTCTGGAGCTGCTGCGGTTCTGAGCGTAGGTTGCATAGGTTGCTCTCTGGACCATTGCGCTCTGGACCATTGTGCTCTCCTCCTTCAAAGAGATAGAGTGAGTTAAGAGCTTAGTGCCAGCTGTGTGGGAGGCGCTGTTGAGTGGAGGCAGCCATAAATTTTACTACTTTTGGGCACATGGGCCCTCAGCTGGGGAGAAGAGGTTCACAATGGTGCCCACTCCTCCCTGGGCCTCTCCAAGAGCAATTGTTCAGGGCAGGGCCTTACTTCCCTCATGCCATTTGCCTTCCAGGGGCTTCTTGGCCACCTAGGCCAAGGGACAGATGAGCATGGATTTCACAGGAATGATGACTGGAGCTTCACACTACCCTGCCTGGCCTGGCCTGGGAACCCCCTTTTCCTCCCACCAGGGACTCCTCAGCCCAGGAGAACACTCTTAAGCCCCAGGGGCAGATCTTTCTGCAGTGGGGTCAGGGAATGAGAGGTAGTGAGTTGGGCAGGAAGAAGCTGCTAGGAAGTGGGGAGGGAATTTGAAAAGAGTGAGCTGAGTGTGTGGGGGGGAAGGTTTCCATTGCCCCTGTTGGGAGCAGGCAAAGATGGCACTGTCCCTTTAAGTGGGGGTGCCAGTCACTGCCCTCCCCCAGCCAACCCAATTCATGGGCACACTGAGCATGTGCAGGAGCTATGCAAGTGGGGTAGGGAGGGGACAGAGGGGGGAGGGATTCCGGAGCTTCTTACCCCCCCCTACTTCCTGTAGCTGCCCCCACTCTCCTTCCTAGGTCTGACAAAGAAGCCCATGGTGCTCATCCAGCCCCTCCCCATCCTAGACCAGGGGGTGCTGCCCTCTCCACCCTGGGAAGCCTCCCACCACCTGGAGGGGCACATGCTCAGCCTGGTGCCAGTCCCACTTCCATGGTGTGGGCGGTGGCTAATCTCCCTGCTGCTTAACATGTTCGATTTCATTCCATCAGTGCCAGGGCTTTTAGAAGCACCATCTACCTGTGACGTTGCTGAAAATCAGACAGCCAGGAGGAGGTGGGCCCTGCGCCACCCAGCGGGGGCTTCCAGTCATAGGAACAAAAGATGAAGCTGCAAGGGCCTCCCCAGACTCCTCTCCCAGAGCTTACCTCCTTCCTCTACTGCACAGTGGCTCCCAAGCCCACGGGATCAAAGTCTCTTTCTCAACCAGCAGCATCTTCCAGGCCTTCCTCCCTCCTTCCCTTCCACACCTTCCTCCACTGTAAACCTGCCTGTTTCTGCAGTTCCTGGCCCTTCCCTCAGACCTCAGCTCCCTCTGAACTCCCCCACCAGCACCTGCCCACTCTCCTCCTTCCTCTTAATCTCTTAGCTACAGGCACCATTATTATTATTATTGTTATTTTTTTTAAGAGAGATTTTTGTTACAGTGTGAGTGTGCTCGCCAGAGAGACAGAGAGTGAGAAACCACCCTCAGGAAGGACTTGCCATGCCACAATCCCTTCTCCTCCATTCTCCTCTTGGGATTCTGGGCACATATGCACATGTGCCCAGCATGAGTTTCAATCCGCTGGAGGACTTGAACCACGGTCAGCCCTGTGAGAGTTCAGTACCACAACCACTATACCACCTACTGGCCCTGACACCCTTATTTTTTAAAATTTATGTGAAATTCACATACACGGATGCAACTCTTTGGGAGTAAGCAGTTTACTACAATTACAATGTGTGCAAGCATCACCTCTATCTAGTTCCAAATATTATCACTCCAAAGGAAACCTGAACCCAGTAAGCAGTCACTCCCACTCCCCTTTAGCCCAGCCCTGGCAACCACCAATCTGCATTTTGTCTTTATGGGTTTACTCTTTCTGGACTTTCTGGTGGTTGAGCTAAGAAAGTCTGGTCTGTTGGTGGCTGGAACCAAAAAGCACAGACTCCCTGAGGGTGCTCTGTGGAGGGAGCACTGGACCAGGAGTTCGAGACTTGTGATCCATTCAATTCTGCTTCTCACCCAGCAGTGGCTTAAACTCATGCTAGGCGTGCGTGTGCGCATGTGCGTGCCCAAAATCCCAAGAGGAGAAATGAGGAGAAGGGATTGCAGCATGGCCATCCCCCCGGGGGGTGATTTCTCACTTCCTGTCTCTATGTCTCTCTCTTTCTGGTGAGCACACACACCCTATAGCAAAAACCTCTCCCCCCCAAAAAAAAAGAAAAAAAATATACCTCCCCCTAGACCTGCCTGGCTCCTCCCTGCAGGTTCAGGCAGTGAAGGGGGCCCCCGGGGAGAATGTGATTAATACTGTGAGGTGTGGGGTCATGAGATGAGGAAACTTTGGCTTGGAGAGGTTGAGAAACTTGCCCAAGGCCGCAGAAGTCCTGCTGCTCTGGAGCTGCTGCGGTTCTGAGCGTAGGTTGCATAGGTTGCTCTCTGGACCATTGCGCTCTGGACCATTGTGCTCTCCTCCTTCAAAGAGATAGAGTGAGTTAAGAGCTTAGTGCCAGCTGTGTGGGAGGCGCTGTTGAGTGGAGGCAGCCATAAATTTTACTACTTTCGGGCATTGCATAACCAGGAATAGCAGCATGCCAAGGTGGTTCCTGGGAGTTCTCATTCCCCACTTCCTTTCTGTTTCTGAGAGGGTTTCCTCTCTAGGATGACAGGTTTTGTGGGGGCTAGGAGGGGCTACTTGGACCCTGAGTCTTTCGGGGCAGCGGAGGTGGGAAGCACTGCCCTTCAACCCCCTGTAATTGTTTCCTTCATTCAGCTCAGCTCGCCCATTTCTCCAAGGACGAGTGTCTTCCCCTACCCCTCAAACAGAAAGTCCTTTGTGAACCCAGAGAAGGGAGGGGGCTGCACAGGCTTTGCCTGGCAGGGGGACGGACTGAGCAGCTGGTCCCCAGTTGGCCACTGTGTCCTGACTGCCTGTGGCCATGGACATTCCAGAGACCACCTGCCCCAGAGACCCTTTCTGGACTCCATCCAAGATGGATAAGCCCAGACCAGCTCTCAAGGCACCTGCTGTCTCCAGCCTCAGGATAAGCAGGAGCCCCCTCCCCTACTCTCTACTCCAATGGCTCCAAGGGGAGCTTCGCAAGGAGACTAAGTGGTGAGGGGGACATAGTGACCCACACGCTTCATCATTCCGGAGAGAAGGGAGGAAAGGGTTTTTTTCAGACCTTCTCTACATTCTCCCCTGGCCCTTACTCCCCTGCCAGTTTCTTCCCTGGTGTCTTCCTTTTTTTTCTTTTTTTAAAAGAATTATTTTATTGGGACCAGCAGTTAGCGTAATGGCTATGTCGCTGGACTCCCACATGGTTGACCGCGGTTCAAGTCCCGGACCCGGTGGCTTAAAACTCACGCCAGATGCGTGTGCATGCGTGCCCAGGATCCCAGGAGAGTGGAGGAGAAGGGATTGCGGTGTGGCCATCCCCCCTGGGGGGTGATTTCTCGCTTTCTGTCTCTCTGTCTCTGTCTGTCTGGCGAGCGCACGCGCCCTATAGCAAAAACCACTCCAAAAAAAAAAAGAATTATTTTATTTAACTTTATTTATTTATTTTAATTTGACTAGAGAGGGACAGAGCAAGAAAGAGAGACAGAGAGAAAGTGAGAAAGCATGGTCGGCCATGTGGGAGTCCTGTGCCCTTAACCCCCATGCTACCTGCCCGCCCCTTCCCTGGTGTCTCCCTCAGGTTCCTTTGTCATAGCAGGAGGACCCGGATGGGAGGTTGTGCCTTGACACAGGCCCTGTGGCAGGCCAGCTCCCACTGTGGGACCACTGGGTTCCTGGCCATACTATTCTTTCTGGCCAGACCTCCATCCCTTTGCTTCTCAGTCCCAGCCAGTTATTTCCTTCTTGGGTCTCTGAGAAATGAGGTCTTTTTTCTCTGTGCACTTGGTTCAACTGTTCTTGCATGTAATCCACATTAGCTGAGTTTGTGGCCACAGCCCTCTCTCCATGACCAGTCCTGGCCTCCTGGGGAGCACTCTAGCTGCCTTTCCTCTCCTCCTTCCCTGGACACCAGGATCTGGAGACACTTCTTTTTTAATTTGCTAGAGGGCACATGTACTTGCCAGAGAGAGAGAGAGAGGGAGAGGGAGGGAAAGTGAGATAGCACCCACCAGGGGAGATAGCTATTTTACAATCACTTCCTATTTCTCCTTTGGGGATTTTTGGCACACCTGCACATGCGCCCAGCATGATTTTTAAACTGACAGGTCTAGGGCTCAAGCCACACAGTTGGCCATGTGAGATCCAGCCACTTTAACCACCACGCTACTGGCTGGCCCCTAGGGGCTTTCTAAAAAAATTGTTATCGTTTTATTTTTAATTTTTCCAAAAGATTGTATAACTGTGGTCCTGCCACTATTAAAAATTCTTTTAGGGACCAGCAGTTGGCGTAATGGCTATGTCGCTGGACTCTAATGTAGTCGACCACTGTTTGAGTCCCGGACCCGGTGGCTTAAACTCACGAGGGTCGTGTGTGTGCGTGTGTGTGTGTGTGTGTGTGTGTTTGCCCAAGATCCCGAGAGAGGAGAATGGAGAAGGGATTGTGGCGTGGCCATCCCCCCCCAGGGATGAGTTTAAGCCACCAGGTCCAGGACTTGCTGGGTGCGTGTGCATGTGTGCCCAAGAACCCGAGAGGAGAATGGAGGAGAAGGGATTGCAGCGTGGCCATCCTCCCAGGAGGTGATTTCTCGCTTCCTATCTCTCTGTCTCTCTCTGTCTTTCTGGTGAACACATGCACCCTATAGCAAAAACCTCTCTAAAAAAACCCCAAGAAAAGTTAAATCAAGATACTCCTAGATGTAACCTAATTCAATATCCTATTTTTTAAAAGATTTATTTTATTTTATTTTATTTATTCATTCATTTATTTTAATTTGACTAGAGAGAGAGAGAGACAAAGAGAGAGAGAGAGAAAGTGAGAAAGCAAGCTACCAGGTCCAGGACTTGAACCGTGGTCAGCCATGTGGGAGTGTTCAGCACCTTAACCACCACGCCACCTGCTGGTCCTCAATATCCTAGTTTTTGACTGGATTAAATATCTTTACTAAAGTTTATTATTTTGGAGCCAGCAGGTAGCATGGTGGTTGGGACTTTCACATGGCTGACTACAGTTCGAGTCCCAAACCTGGAGATTTTCTTTCTCACTTTCTTTCACTCTCTGATCAAATTAAAATAATAAATAAATAAATAAATAAATAAATAGATATTTTTTAAAAAAGTTTTTTATTTTTTCTGTTATTTATTTCTTCTATGAACAAGAGAGATACAGAGACAGAATACCTAAGAGGGTATTGACACCATAACCCACCCCCAGCCCCAGCCCGCCCCAGATGGTGGGGACATGCTTGGTGTTCTCTGAGAGGTCTCTGGACACAACTCCAGAACCTTCCCATGTGAGTGAGCCTTGCAGAACTTTTCCTTTTACTATTGTGCCACCACTTGACCCTGGATTAAAGATCTTTCTAAATCAACTCTCTCATATTCTTTTTAAACTTGTAAAATGTACATTATGTAAAAGTTACCATTTTAGCCATTTGTAAGTGTACAGTACAGGGACATTACACACATTCACATTGTTGTGTGTCACTACCATCCATCTCCAGGACGGTTTTACCTTGTCCAACTAAGACTCATACATATTAGACAAGAACTCACCGTTCTCCTCCCCCCAGCGCCTGGCAGCCTCCATACTACTTTGCTAGAAGCCGTTCATTTTGATGTTTCCCCACTGTTTTCTGTCTTGTTGGAGTCTAGGTTCCCTCCCCTGGCAGAACTCCTATGTCCAATAAATCATTGCTTCTCAAGTTGACTGCCCATTGGAATCACCTGAGAAAGTTTTAAAAGTTCCAGGGCCTGGATGTCATCCCAGAAATTCTGATTTAATTATTCTGGGGACAGCCCAGGCATTGGGGTTCTTCAGGATTCCTTGGAGATGCTTCTATGTAGCCAGGACTGAGAAAACAGTTTGAAGAGCACTGAATGGTGTCCCTGCTAGGCTTGCCCTGGCCAGGAGTCACGTGTCTGTGTGCTTCTCACCTGCCCACGCCCCCAGGAGGACTCCAAGCTGGACTTGCAGTGTATAGATATCAGATGGGAGGTCAGAACCTTCGGAGCTTTGGAGGACCATGCCACCTGCTGGCCCTGGAGGACAGACCTGGGAATGGAAACAGCTTAGGTTAAAATGGAAGGGGGGACCAGCAAGTGGCATAGTGGTTAAGGCACTGGACTCCTACTACTCCTTCAACCACAGTTTGAGTCCCAGACCCGGCAACTTGAAACTCATAACAGGTGCATGTGCATGCATGCCCAAAATCCCAAGAGGAGAACGGAGGAGAAGGGACTGTGGCATGTTTATCCCCCTTGGGGGCTGATTTCTTGATTACTGTCTCTCTGTCTCTCTCTCTTGTTGGGGAGCACATGTGTCCTATAGCAAAAATCTCTCAACAAACAAAAAATGGAAGAAGGGGCCAGAAGGTAGTGTAGTGTTTAAGGCACTGGATTCCCATGTGGTCTATCACAGTTCAAGTGTCAGTCCTGGAGTCTGACGCACGTGCATGTACATGCCCAAAATCCCAGGAGGAAAAAAAAAAATCCCAGGAGGAGAATGGAGGAGAAAGGATTGCTGCAAAGCCGTCCCCCTAGGGGGTGATTTCTCACATTCCCTCTCACTGTCTCTGGCAAGAGCATGTGTCCTATGACAAAAACCTTAATATTATTTAAAAAAAAAAAATGGAAGCAGGAATTTCCACCAATTGGCTGGGAATAAGGCTGTCTCCAGAGATTCCTGGCTCCCGCTACTGAATGTGCCAGAGCTCATGAGAAAGGGCAGGAGTTAAGACCAGAAAACATGCTGAGAGGCCCGCCAGCAATCCAGTTCTGAAACTGCCTAGCAAAGAGCTTCATTGCGGAGGCAGCACAACGCCCCTGCTGTGTGTGTGATGAAGACTGCTATTCCATCCGGGCAGGGGGCTCTGGGACTGGGGTCTACTCCAGGCCTCCTGCCAGTGGCATCCATGTGAGCTGCTGTGTGTGAGTCTGCTGGGAGCTTCAGAAGCAAATGCCCTCATGTCCCTTTTGAATGTCTTCTTAATTATCCCCTGCACCACTTCTCCTTCGCCCAGAGCAGAGGTGTGGAGGGAAGAGGCCACTTGGAGGCCAGAGCAGGGAGGGTGTTGTAGAGCCAGCTGGGCTTCTCCAGGCCTTGGAAAGTGTAGAGGTCAAGAGCACAGATGGGTATTGGGCTGCCCAGGTTCAAGTCCTGCCTTATCCTGCTCTCAGTTCCTCCCTGTCCACTGCAGACCAGGACAGGCGCCTCCCTGAACACAAACATCCTCCTCTCTTGATGAAAAGATAGCACGTCTCATCAGGAACACAGACACGTCATTTATTCATTCCACAGATGTTTACTGGGTGCATTCGTTTCTTAAGCCTGCTGAAATGAAGTACCACCAATTGGGAACAGAACAACAGAAATGTCTGAAACCAAGATATCAGTCGGTCACACAGTCTCTGAAACCAGCAGAAGGACCCTTCTTTGCTTCTTGTTAGCTTCTGGTGGATTGTTGGCCACCATTGGCTTTCCTTGACTCATAAACACATCACGCCGATCCCTTCTCACATGGCCACATCCCTCTGTGCATGTCAGCCTCTGTGCTCCAATTTCATCTTTTTGTTTGTTTTGGTTTTGTTGTTGTTGTTTTTTGTTTTGTTTTGTTTTGTTTTGTTTTGCTGTAAGGTTTGCTGGAGACAGAGATGGGGGTGGGGGAATGAGAAGCACACCCCCTCCCCCAGCAGGGATGGTCACCCTACAATCCCTTCTCCATTCTTCTCTTGGGATTTTGGGCACACATGCACATGCACCCAGAGTGTTTTCCAAGCTACTGGGTCTAGGACTCAAACTGTGCAGTCATGTGGGATCCAACTGCCTTAACTACCACACCACCCGCTAGCCCCTGTTTATTTACTTATTTTTTAGTTTGCTATAGGGTGAGTGCACTCATTAAGGAGAGACAGAGACAGAGAGGGAAAATGAGAACTCACCCCCCAGGAGGGACAGTCATACTGCAGTCCTTTCTCCTTCATTCTCATCTTGGGATTTTGGGCACGCGTGTACATGCACCTAGTGTATTTTTCAAGCTGCCGGGTCTGAGACTCAAACTACACAGTCAGCCATATTGGATCCAGTGCCTTAATCTCTGTGCCACCTGCTGGTCCCAAATTTCACCTTTTTTTTTTTTTTTTAATATTTTATTTATACCTTTATTTTTTTGTTTAATTTTATTTGTTTAAATTTGACCAGAGAGGGACAGAGCAGAAGAAAGAGAAGCGAGAGAGAGAGCAAGTTGTCAGGTCTGGGACTCAAACCACAGTCAGCCATGTGGATATTTAGTGCCCTAACCACCACACCACCTGCCAGCCCCAACTTTCACCTTTTTAAAGACACTAGTCTTATTAGATAGGGCCCACCCTAACAATCTGGTTACCTGTGTAAAGAGCTTATTTCCAAATAAGGTTATATTCTGAGGTCTTGGGTGTTAGGACTGTAGCCTATCTTTCTGGGGACCTGAAGTTTAGTCCCTAATGATAGGTGTCCAGCAGTGCCAGGAGCCGGGGGCATCACAGTGAGCTCGATGGGCACAGCCGCTGCCCCCTGGAGCTTGCCTGTCCTTTAGGAAGCACTCTGGAGCAGGCACCGTGCTTTCATTCACCTGAGTTTACAGACTGGGACATTAGGGCAAGATCCCTATTTCATGGGTGGGGAGTCTGAGTTTTGGAGAACTAAAATGACTTATTTAGAGTCACACAACTAATAATAATACAAGTAATAACAATATTTAGTGCTTGCTGGGACCAGCAGTTAGTGTAATGGCTATGTCGCTGGACTCCCACGTAGTCGACTGCGGTTCGTGTCCTGGATCCGGTGGCTTAAACTCATGCCAGGCACGTGTGCGTGCATGCCCAAGATCCCAAGAGGAGAATGGAGGAGAAGGGATTGCAGCTGGCCATCCCCCCTGGGGGGTGATTTCTTGCTTTCTATCTCTCTGTCTCTCTCTCTTTGTCTGGCGAGCGTACACGCCCTATAGCAAAAACGTCTTAAAAAAATATTCAGTGCTTGCTAAATGCCAACCAGTACAATCTTCCCACACTCCATCTTATTTGTTCCCCACAAACATTCTGCAAGATAAAAAAACTGAAGTAAGTTGCTCAGTCTCATATAGCTAATGAGACTTCCCGTGAGAACTGGAACCCCGGAAGTCAGGCTCCAGCATCCTGCTCTTAATCACTCCTGCAGGGAGCCTCTCCTGTGGCTCTCTGCTCTACCCCAGGAAGTTAACCCTGATTCCTCAATGTACCCCCCTCCACACCTAGCAGAGAGCCATTTTTTGTTCTTCCTTATCCAACTTGTTTCTTTTTGAGATAGTCTTGCTGTGTCATGGTCCTCTTGCCTCCGCTGAGACCACAGGGACATGTCACTGTGTCCAGCCTTTACCCAACTTCTTTAAGGCTCCTTCTCCCTTATTATCCTCTCACTCCGGACAGAGGAGCTTTTCAAATGTTTAATTTATTATATGATATTTTAGCCATAACGAAAACATCTATGTACCCAGCAGCCAGTTTTGTTTTGTTTTCAGTTTGCTAGATTTTCGGCCCCTGAGCCTCAGGCTGTAGTCACTGGCCAACTAATGAAGACTCCCTTTAACCTTAATCTGACTTTAGTAGCTGTTCATTCAGTTACACTCTACAACAGAGTGTGCTCACTGGAAAGAGAGAGGGGAAGTGGGAAAGTACCCCTTGTGGCAACGGGGTGGGGTGGTGGTGTGGCCATGCTACAACCCCTTCTCCTCCATTTTCCTCTCAGGATTCTGGACATGCATGCCCGATGTGTTTCCCTCGTGGCCATGTCCAAGACTCGAACCATAGACTCGGCCACGTGGGGTCCAGCTGCCTTAACCACCGCACCACTGGCTGGCCCATCAGTCAGTTTAAGAAGCAGCAAGATCACCATGATTTTTTTCTTTTTGAGAGATTTTCACTGTAGGGCGCGTGCACTCGCCAGACAGACAGAGAGAGACATAGAGATAGAAAGCGAGAAATCACCCCCCAGCGGGGATGGTCACGCCGCAATCCCTTCTCCATTCTCCTCTCGGGATCTTGGGCACGCACGTACACACACCCGGCGTGAGTTTTAAGCCACCGGGTCCGGGACACGAACCGCGGTCGACTACGTGGGAGTCCAGCGACATAGCCATTACGCTAACTGCTGGTTCCCAAGATCACCATGATTTTTGAGTCCTCAGCATCAACCCACCTCCTAATCACATTCTCTACCCTAGAGGTAACCAGGATCTTGGCACGGTGACGATCATTCCCATGTATCTTTATTTTAATTCATTTTTAAAGCACTATTTATTTGGGATCTGCAGGTAGTGTGGTGGTTGGGGGCACTGGACTCCCACATGGCCAGCCGCGGTTTGAGTCCCGGACTTGGCGGCTTGCTTTCTCTTTAAAATAAAAATTTTTAAAAATATAAAATAATTATTTATTTATTATTATTATTATTCAATTTGACCAGAGAGAGACAGAAGGAGAGAGGGAGAGTGATAAAGCAAGGTGCAAGGTCTGGCACTCAAACCACGGTCGGCCATGTGGGGACCCAGGGCCTTAACCACTGTGACACTTGCTGGGCTCCCCATGCATCTTTAGAAACAAAGTAGCTGCTTCTGACTGACAGTAAGAAATGTTGAGCTTGATTTTTTTTTTTTTTTTTTTTTCAAGGAAAAAAACATAGCCAGAAGTGAGGATTAAGATGGAGATATAGTTTGAACATTAAAAATATGGTGATAAAATATTTCAGACACAGAGAGGCACATAGAGTAATAGATGAACTGCCTGCTTAGGAAGTAAAATATTAGAAATCACATCCTCCCAGGTGAACCTGAATTTGGGGCGTATCATTTTGAGTTGACTCTTGGGGGTGGAGCAGGGATCTGTAGTTAGGTGAGTGTGAGAAAGGGTGTCATTAACAGGACAGCCAGGCAGACCCAGAAGAATGAGATTGAGAGGCAGGTACCGGGCATGGCCAGCCGCTGGGTACCTATGGGGAGGGGCAGGGACTCGTTTGGGGAGGGAGATAAGACCGCGTTTGGGGAGGTAGCCAAGCAGCCAGCCCCTCCCTCCTCTGGGCCTGGCTCTGTATCTCTCTCTATCATTGCTCTAGTCACATAGAATCTGCCCTGTCTATATATATATATTTTAAATTTGCTATAGGGTGTGTGTGCTCACCAGAGACACACACAGAGAGAGAGAGAGAGAGAGAGGAGAGAAAGAGAGAGATCACCCCCCAGGGAGGTGACCACACTACAGTCTTTTCTCTTTCCATTTTCCTCTTGGGATTTTGAGAACACATACCATGTACGCAACATGTTTCTCAAGTTCCCAGATCTGAGATTTGAACTGCAAAGCCAGCCATGTGGGATCCAGTACCCCAACCACCATGCCACCTGCTGGCCCTCTGAAATCCTTTCTTTTAATTTTTTTTAATTTTTAATTTTAAGTTTATTTCTGAGAGAGTGAAAGGACGACAGACAAGCACCCCCAACAGGGTCTCCCTGCCATCATTCAGCTTCAGCCAGCCTCGATCGTGGGCGTGTGCACACACATGCTCTGTGCACAGGGCTGCTTCAGGGTGTGGACCTGGGATCTTCTCACAGGGGCCCAGCACTGCAGAGCGCTGTGTAACCACTGCTCACCAGCCAGCCTCTAGCAGGAGCCTAATGATCTGCTAACTCAACTCTGAGACCCTGAGCCTCCTGGCATCGTCAACCCAGTGTCTAACCCAGTGGCTGGCACAAATGGGTTTTTATTTCATTAATTTATTTATTTAGAGAGGTTTTTGCCACAGGGCGTGTACGCTTGCCAGAAAGACAGAGAGAGACAGAGACAGAAAGTGAGAAAGCACCCCCCAGGGAGGATGGCCATGCTGCACTCCCTTCTCTTCCACTCTCCTCTTGGGATCTTGGGCATACACGCACACATGCCCAGCATGAATTTAAGCCACTGGGTCCAGGACTCAAACCGCAGTTGACTATATGGGAGTCCCAGTGATGCAGCCATTATGCCATCTGCTGATCCCCAAATGGGCTTTTACTAACTATTAATTTGATAAATGGGTGAACGAGTAACTATTTAATGGACCTCAGCCTTCCTGGTGGGCGATCGCGGTGGCAGGAGGACAGGCTGAATGGAAAGACTGAATGAGCGTGTTTGTGAAGAGCATTGTCATTTTATCACCATTCAGCGCAGGAGCACCTCTGCTTCCATCCGTGTTGCCCGGTAGAAACCTTGTTTTAATGTACAGCAGAGAGGCTGAGAAATCTGCTGTGTAAATGAGCGTGCGATGAAGCGACCAGACAGACGGGCTTCTTGCCATTTCAACTGCCACCAGTGTCATTCGCAACCCTTTAAACTATTAGCTCTGGAGTGCAATGAACAATCAGCCGCCCACAGAAGTAGGACCTACTCCTCTTCCTTAAAAACCATCTTCAAAGCCTGTGAATCCCCTTCAGCGGTCGGCCATGTGGGGACCCAGGGCCTTAACCACTGTGACACTTGCTGGGCTCCCCATGCATCTTTAGAAACAAAGTAGCTGCTTCTGACTGAAAGTAAGA
>NW_006207854.1:614504-614822 GCF_000334495.1 Tupaia belangeri chinensis
TGATTTTTTTTTTTTTTTTTTTTGCAAGGAAACATAGCCAGAAGTGAGGATTAAGATGGAGATATAGTTTGAACATTAAAAATATGGTGATAAAATATTTCAGACACAGAGAGGCACATAGAGTAATAGATGAACTGCCTGCTTAGGAAGTAAAATATTAGAAATCACATCCTCCCAGGTGAACCTGAATTTGGGGCGTATCATTTTGAGTTGACTCTTGGGGGTGGAGCAGGGATCTGTAGTTAGGTGAGTGTGAGAAAGGGTGTCATTAACAGGACAGCCAGGCAGACCCAGAAGAATGAGATTGAGAGGCAGGGA
>NW_006207854.1:614838-626410 GCF_000334495.1 Tupaia belangeri chinensis
CCGGCCGCTGGTTACCTAGGGGGAGGGGCAGGGACTCTTTTGGGGAGGTAGATAAGCAGCCAGCCCCACCCTCCTCTGGGCCTGGCTCTGTATCTCTCTCTATCATTGCTCTAGTCACATGGAATCTGCCCTGTCTATATATATATATTTTAAATTTGCTATAGGGTGTGTGTGCTCACCAGAGACACACACAGAGAGAGAGAGAGAGAGAGAGGAGAGAAAGAGAGAGATCACCCCCCAGGGAGGTGACCACACTACAGTCTTTTCTCTTTCCATTTTCCTCTTGGGATTTTGAGAACACATACCATGTACGCAACATGTTTCTCAAGTTCCCAGATCTGAGATTTGAACTGCAAAGCCAGCCATGTGGGATCCAGTACCCCAACCACCATGCCACCTGCTGGCCCTCTGAAATCCTTTCTTTTAATTTTTTTTAATTTTTAATTTTAAGTTTATTTCTGAGAGAGTGAAAGGACGACAGACAAGCACCCCCAACAGGGTCTCCCTGCCATCATTCAGCTTCAGCCAGCCTCGATCGTGGGCGTGTGCACACACATGCTCTGTGCACAGGGCTGCTTCAGGGTGTGGACCTGGGATCTTCTCACAGGGGCCCAGCACTGCAGAGCGCTGTGTAACCACTGCTCACCAGCCAGCCTCTAGCAGGAGCCTAATGATCTGCTAACTCAACTCTGAGACCCTGAGCCTCCTGGCATTGTCAACCCAGTGTCTAACCCAGTGGCTGGCACAAATGGGTTTTTATTTCATTAATTTATTTATTTAGAGAGGTTTTTGCCACAGGGCGTGTACGCTTGCCAGAAAGACAGAGAGAGACAGAGACAGAAAGTGAGAAAGCACCCCCCAGGGAGGATGGCCATGCTGCACTCCCTTCTCTTCCACTCTCCTCTTGGGATCTTGGGCATACACGCACACATGCCCAGCATGAATTTAAGCCACTGGGTCCAGGACTCAAACCGCAGTTGACTATATGGGAGTCCCAGTGATGCAGCCATTATGCCATCTGCTGATCCCCAAATGGGCTTTTACTAACTATTAATTTGATAAATGGGCAAACGAGTAACTATTTAATGGACCTCAGCCTTCCTGGTGGGCGATCGCGGTGGCAGGAGGACAGGCTGAATGGAAAGACTGAATGAGCGTGTTTGTGAAGAGCATTGTCATTTTATCACCATTCAGCGCAGGAGCACCTCTGCTTCCATCCGTGTTGCCCGGTAGAAACCTTGTTTTAATGTACAGCAGAGAGGCTGAGAAATCTGCTGTGTAAATGAGCGTGCGATGAAGCGACCAGACAGACGAGCTTCTTGCAGTTTCAACTGCCACCAGTGTCATTCGCAACCCTTTAAACTATTAGCTCTGGAGTGCAATGAACAATCAGCCGCCCACAGAAGTAGGACCTACTCCTCTTCCTTAAAAACCATCTTCAAAGCCTGTGAATCCCCTTCAGCTTGCTCATTATGCAGCTAACTCTACTTACTGCTGCAGAGGCAGCTCGTTGTTTGCATTCCTAGAAGCCCCTCTCAGGGCTGGGCATGCTTCGGTGGGTTTTGAGTGGTGAGAAGTGCTATTCTCAGAGGTTGCATTCCACACGGGGCCTAATAAACAGAGGAAATGCATCTGCAATTAGTGGCAGGCGTCTCTGCGCACAAAGACTTCACGTGCTGAAGGCTGTCTGTTCTCTTGCATTCTTCCCCTCACCCCCCAGAGGATTATTTAATCTTATTTGTTATTATTATTTTAAATTTGACCAGAGAGAAACAGAGAGAGAGAGAAAGGGAAAGTGAGAAAGCAAGCTGTCAGGTCTAGGACTTGAACCGCAATCAGCCATGGGGGAGTCCAGCACCCCAACCACCACACTACCTGCCAGCCTCCTCTCCTCTTGCATCCTTCTTATCTATGCCACAACCTAGTTTGAACCAGATCCTGGCTTAGAGAGCCCCCTCTTCTGTCCCATGGACAGGACAATACATCAATACAAAAGAGACTAAGGAATCAAGCTATTGTATTGCATAGATAAATCTTTAAACGTTTTGGATAAAGAGCAAGGCAATTATTAAAAGATTTTGGTGGCCAGCTGGTGGCGAGGTAGTTAAGACAGCTGACTTCCACATGACTGAAGGCACAGTATGAGTCTCAAACTGGTCACTTGAAAAATATGCTGGGCACGTGTGTACGCATGTCCAAAATTCCAAGAGGAGAATGGAGGAGAGGAGAAATGATTGAGGTGTGGCCATCCTCCCTGGGGGGTTCCTTCTCACTTTCTTGCCCTCGTCTCTTTCCAGCGAGGGCCCATGCTCTATGGCAAAACTGGAAAAAAAGGAAACAGATTTTGGCAATATCGATTAACAGAAAATTTGGCCTCCAGATCCACAACTGGCAGAGTTCCAATGAATGAATTCATTTTGTTCCTTCTCTGTGCCCGTACTTCAGCAACCTGGAATTCAGTTAGATATCGAGGGTACAGAGCGAGGCTGCGCCTCCACTATGGCCAGCTTTCCCCAACTACCCCCCCACTTGCAGAGGGTGGAAGTACTCTGGACTCGGGGTGTGGCATGGGAAGACCAGGCATTGAACCCTGGCCAAGTGATGGCTTTTTCATTCACCAATATTTGTCAAGTGCCAGACACGAGGCTGGTGCTGGAAAGACAGAGATAAAAGGACACAATTTCCTCTCTTCTCCATTTTTCTCTTCTCTCTCTTTCCTTCCCTCTTCTTTCTTTCCCTGAAGAGGTCTCCTTTTTTTAATTTTTTTTAATTTTCCAGAGGGTGTGTGCACTTGCCAGAGAAAGACAGATAGAGAGGGAGAGGGTGAGGAGAAAGCATCCCCAGCAGGGTGTGGTCACACTACAATCTCTTCTCCATTTCCCCATCCCGTCCAGATTTTTTTTCTTTTTCTTTTTTCTTTTCTTTGAGAGGTTTTTGCCATAGGGCACATGTGCTTGCCAGAAAGACAGAGAGAGACAGAGAGACAGAAAGCGAGAAATCACCCCCCCCCCCTGGCGGATGGCCATGCCGCAGTCCCTTTTCCTCCATTCTCCTCTCGGGATCTTGGGCACGCACACGCGCCCGGCATGAGTTTAAGCCACTGGGTCCGGGACTTGAACCGTAGTTGACCACATGGGAGTCCAGCCAAGTCCTTGCTCTAGGCACGAGGGGCAGTTCTTTTATACTTAGCTTGTGTTAACTGCATGGTCCTAGCAATTATGCTAACTGCTGGTCCCCCTGTCCAGATTTTGAACACACACACACGCCAAATGTGTTTTTCAATTAGCAATAATCGCGCCTTGGATAAACCTCATTGGCTATGATACTGCCACTGCACAAAGCTCCAAATGTGTTTTTCAAGCCACTTGGGGCAGGATTTGAATTGTTCAGTCAGCCATGTGGGACCCTGCTCCCTTAACCATTAGGCAATTGGACCAGCCCTACTGAGGAGTTCTTTTTTTTGCTATAGGGCGTGTGTGCTCTCGCCAGAAAGACAGAGAGAGACAGAAAGCAAGCGAGAAATCACCCCCGGGGGGATGGACACACCCGCAATCCCTTATCCATTCTCCTCTCGGGATCTTGGGCACTCACACATGTACCTGGTGTGACTTTAAGCCACCGGGTCTGGGACTCAAACCATGGTCAGTTGACTACATGGGAGTCCAGCGACATAGCCATTACATCAACTGCTGGTTCCTGAGTTCTTTTAACTACAAAATGCGTCAATCTGAAAAGTCTAAAGTATACAGAGTAATAAAATGAACACCTGTGATCAGAACTACCCAGCTTAAGAAATAAAGCTACAGGGGGTGGGAGGTCAGCAAGTGATATGGTGGTTAAGGAACTGGACCCCAACATGGTTGACTGTAGTTCAAGTCCTGGACCTGGTGGCTTGCTTTCCCACTTTCTCTCTCGCTCCCTCTCTGTCTGTCTCTCTCTGGTTAAATTAAAAGATGGTGGTAATAAATAAATAAAATTAAGTAAATATTTTTCCCCAAATATTTATTTAATTCCATTTGTTATTATTATTTTTTTTTTTAGTTTGAAGAGAGGCAGACAGAGAAGGAGAGAGAAAGGGTAAGTGAGAAAGCAAGCCACCAAATCTAGGACTCAAACCTTAGTCAGCCACATGGGAATCCAGCTCCTTAACCACCATGCCACCTGGTGGCCCCAAGATTAAATAAATAATTTTCAAAAAGATTTAAAAAGGGGAGGAGCAGCAGGTGGCGCAGTGGTTAAGGGTGGTGGACTCACACATGGCTGACTGCGGTTCGAGTTCTGGGCCTGGTGACTTGCTTTCTCTCTCTCTCGCTCGCTCTCTCTCTCTCTCTGGTCAAATTAAAATAAGTAAATAAATAAAGTTAAATAAAATTATTGTTTTAAAAAAAAAAAAAAAAAGCTACGGGGGCCAGCCAGCAGAATGGTGGTTCAGGTGGATGGATTCCATATAGCTGATTGTGTGGCTCGAGTCCCAGACTCAGTAGCTTGAGAAACAGGCTGGGTACATGTATCTGCACACCCAGAATCCTTAAAGGAGGGAGAAGTGGAGGAAAAGAGATTGTGATGTGACCATTCCCCATGGAGGGGCTTCATTTTTCCTCTTCGTCTCTCTCTCCCACAAGCCGATGGACACTCTGGCAAATTACAAAAAGCAAGCAAGCTAGCTAGAAAACATCTGACGTCCCTTGTACATACCTTAGACCTCTCTCTCCCACTAAAATGAAACCTTTGTTCTTTGTTTGGTACGCATTACCCTCGGCATGTCTTTTATCTGTACTAGGGTGTATGCTTTAACAGCATGTAGTGTCAGGCACTTGAGTGTTTTTTTTAAATTTTGCCAGAGGGCACATGCATTTGCTGGAGAAAGAAAAACAAGAAAAACAAGAAAGCACCCCCATAGGGGATGGTCACACCTCAGATTTTTCTTCATTTCTGCCCCCTTTCAGGACTTTTGGCCTGCAGGCAGATATGCACCAGGTCCAGGATTCAACTTGAGCAGTCAGCCATGTGGGATCCAGCCCCCTTAACCACCATGGCAAGGGCTGATCCAGGAATTTTTTTTTTAAAGAATTATATCTTTAAAAAAAAAACCAAACTATTTATTTTAATTTGACCAGAGAAGGACAGAGTGAGAGAGAGAGAGAGGGAATGTGAGAAAGCAAGCCACCAGGTTAGGCACTCAAACCATGGTCAGACATGTGGGAGTCCAACACCCTTAACCACCATGCTGCCTGCCGACCCCCAAGGAACTTTTAAAACTTCTGTGAATGACACTACCAACATCTTTAAATAATTTGCTCTTTCCTCAAAATGCTTCCAGATTTATCTACATAGACTTGATTGGTGCAACTCATTTATCTTTTTTATTCTAGTGTGAACTTTTGTTTAGACTATTAGCTTTTTTAGAATTGTTTATTTTAATTTTATTTATTTATTCATTTATTTTTTTATTTGATCAGAGAGAGAGAGAGACAGAGAAAGAGAGGGAAAGTCAGAAAGCAAGCTACTAGGTCCAGGACTTGAGCTGTGGTCAGCCATGTGGGAATGTCTAGTGCCTTAACCACCATGCCACCTGCTGGCCCTTCTAGTGTGAACTTTTTGCTGCAGTGTAACATTAATGCCGAGAAGTGACTAAATCGTAATGAGTTTTCACAGTCAACACACCTGTGTAGCACCCGATAGAGAAACAGAACACTATCAGGACCCAGAACACTCCAAGCCCTCTTTCTAAAGGTCACTGCTCCCTAGAGTAACCTCTCTCCTGACTTCTAATATAAATTAATTGTCTGTTCTGAAACTTTCTCTGATAAAAAGACATGCTATGTGTACCTCTTTTGTGTTCGGTTTCCCCCTCCACATTGCAGCTGTGTGATTTACCCTTGTGGTCGTGAGCAGCGGTAGTGCTGCTCTCATTGTCCGGATATACTAAACTGCTTTCATTCTGCGGCACTTGACATTCGGGTTGTTTCCAGTTTGGGGTTATGATTAGTGCTGCAATGGAGATTATTTTACATGTCTTCTGAACACATGTACAAACATCCTCTTGGGTTTATATCCAGGAGTGAGACTGTTGAGTCATATTGTATACATGTACTTAACTTTCTTGTTTTTATTTATTTTTTGCTACAGGGCATGTTTACTCACTGAAGAGAGACAAAGAGAGAGAGTGAAATTGAGAAATCATCCTCCGGGGGATGGCCGCACTTTAATTCCTTCTCCCCGTTCTCCTTGGGATTCTGTGCATGCATGCAAATGTGTCTGGTGGAATTCTCAAGCCACCAGGTTTGAGACTTGAACCATGGAATTGTCCATGTGGGATCTAACACATCAACCTCCATGCCACCTGCTGGCCCACATGCACCTAACTTTAATAGGAGTGGTTTTCTACCTCTCCCAGTTGAGTACAAAAGTCCCTTCTCTCTGTATCCTTGGCCAGCACTTAGTGTTGGTTTTTCTCATTTTAGCCATTCTAGCGGGGATGGACTTCCCCTAAGCTGAGTTTGTTGTGCTAAGCTCATTATATGCGTCCTCTTGTTTTACCCTCATGGCAGCTTCAGAGGAAGGGATTGCTGTTTGCTTGGCTTCACAAATGAGAAACCAAACCTGAAGATGTTAATGAACGTCTTCAAGGTCGCATAGTGAGGGCTAGTGCGGGACCCTTAGGTGTCACTGTTCCCAGTCACTGAAATCTGGTGGCCAGTCTGGAAGGGCTGGGGGGTCCCAGGAAGACAAGTCACTAGAAGCTGGTGAAACAACCGGAACAACCGGATATTATATGAGGTGCCAAAGCTGAACAGGTGAGTCCCACAGAGGATTGGGAGGAGTCACAGAGAAATACTGATTGAACTGGATCTTTAAACAAGCCAGCTTAGAGTGGCAGCGCCTGTTGCTGATGGCCCTGGTGAGGGTTTGAGGTGCATGCTTGCACTAGGTACAGCTCCCGGTACCTTGCACAGAGGTGGCGCTCAGGAAAGGCTATGAAAGGAGTCAGCGAACCTGTGCAGGAGCAGAGACCCTCACATGGCTGTGGTCCTTTCCCAAGTCAGGGGAGGGACAACCTGACCTCTGTAGAACCCTTTCTCTTGAATCTGGGTAGGCAAGGTGACAGCCGGGATAAAGAGCTACTAGCTCCATGATCTCAGGCAGTACCGTCACCCCCCAGCCCACACTATCTAGGGAGGAAAGAGTATGACAGGGCTTTGTCAACCTTCCCAGCTGCCAGCTCCCTGCCTCCCCTTCCCGGTCTCTACTCTGATCGCTGGACCCAGGAGAAGGAACTGTTGTCTGGGATCCAGAACTCTCAGAATAAGGCCCAGGCCGCATGAGGATATGCTGAGGAGGTGTGTGTTTATTTTGAAAGCTGGATGGAGAGGAGGAGCAGGAGGAGGAGCCAGAGGAGGAAAGGGAAAGGAGAGGGGGGGAGGGGAAGTGGGGAGGAGGAAGAGGTGGAGGGAGAGAGGGAGATGACGGAGGACAGGGGAGGATTGATTCCCACTTAGACTCTGGGGCCAAGGACTGAAGCCTTCCTCCCCTCCTCCACCGGGCATCATCCTGGGGGCACCCGTGGTGGGGGCGGGGGTGCGAGGAAGCCGAGGGCCTGGGAGCCAGAGGCCAGGATGAGCGAGGCTACTCCCAGACTCTGGTGGGCTGGGCTCTGGAAGAAAACTCCTGGGCTGACCAGCTCCAGGTCCCGGCTGGGCCTCAGCCAGGCTCTGCCAGAGCTGGCTCAACAGCGGCACCTGCTGGCCGAGGCCCTCCCTGCGGGGCGGGGCTTCCCCTCCTCCCTGGGAGCCTCGCGGGTGCGTCACTCCTGGCCTGTGTCCGTGGCCTCCCCAGCTGTCAGACCAGAAAATGTCGCTGGCCAAGGAATGTCCCGAGGCGGCAGGCCTCTGCTCTTCCAGTCGCCACCTGCGCCCCTAGTTCTCCCTTTACCAAAGACACCGACTGTGGATCCATCCAGGGTTAGCTCACAGCCAGCTCTGGGGAGTTAACAACAGGACAAAGGTCCTACCTTTAGGAGGCTTCTGGTTTGGGTAGTTCTTTTTAAATAATTTTATTTGGGAATAATTTCAAGCTTACAGAAGAACTTCAACAAAACAAAGATCCTCCATGTATACCGTAGCCGGATTCACCAGTTACTAAAATGTAGCCCTTTGCTCTCTCTATATACAGCCAAGGTCTTCAAAAAGTTCATTGAGGGACCAGCAGGTAGCGTAATGGCTATGTCTCTGGAATCCCACGTAGTCGACCGCGGTTCGCGTCCTGGACCCAGTGACTTAAACTCACTCTGGGCGCGTGTGTGTGCATGCCCAAGATCCTGAGAGGAGAATGGAGAAGGGATTGCGGCGTGGCCATCCCCTCTGGGGGGTGATTTCTTGCTTTCTGTCTCTCTGAGCGCACGCACCCTATAGCAAAAACCTCTCAAAAAAAAAAAAAAAAGTTCATAGAAGCTTAGTTAGTGATGGTGGTGAAAGCGACTGGGTCACACATAGCTGACTCTGTGGTTCAAGTCCCAGACCTGGAGGCTTGAAAAGCCTGCCAAGTGCATGTGGGTGGTTGCCCAAGATTCCAAGAGAAGAATGGAGGAAAAGGGATTGTGGTGTGGCCATCTCCCCTTGGGAGTGAGTGTGTGTGTGTGTGTGTGATTTTTCACTTTCCCTCTCTCTCTCTCTGTCTCTCCAGGTGAGCACACACATCCTACAGCAAATTTTTTTTTTTAAAAGAAAGTTCATTGAAAGTGAATATTATTTGGGACCAGCAGTTGGCTTAATGGCTATGTCACTGGACTCACATGTAGTTGATCGTGGTTTGAGTCCTGGACCCAGTAGCTTAAACTCATATCAGGCATGTGTGTGTGCGTGCTCAAGATCCTGAGAGGAGAATGGAGAAGGGATTGGGGTGTGGCCATCTCCCCTGGAGGGTGATTTCTCACTTTTTGTCTCTCTCTGTCTTTCTGGTGAGCGCACATGTCCTATAGCAAAAAAAACTCTCCAAAAAAAAAATAAATAAAGTGAATATTATTTTTAAAACTATGCAGGGATTTCAATCTTCTTTGTATCAAAATAACTCAGTTTTATTCCATTCTCCATGAACTTTCTGAAGTACCAGTATATATGTATATATATTATATATTTCTTATATATCCCTTATATATATTATATATGTCATAGCTATAGTATATACTCACATATATATTTTATATCTAAAAAATTCAGATGTATATTAAAAGATATACCAGTAAGTGGTGTGGTGGTCAAGTCACTGGACTTCCACATGGCCAACTGAAGTTTGGACCTGGCAGCTTACCCTCTCTCTCTGTCTCTCTTCGGTGAGCACATGTGTCCTAGCAAAATTAAATAAACAAAGAAGTAAATAAAATGTAAAATTAAATAAATAATTATTTGAAAAAATATACATTAGGTGGGACCGGCAGGTGGCATGGTGGTTAAGGATGCTGGACTCCCACATGGCCAACTGTGATTTGAGTCCTGGACCTGGCAGCTTGCTTTCTCACTTTCCCTCTCTTCCTTTCTCTCTCTCAGTCTGTCCCTCTCTGGTCAAATGTACATAAATTAATTAATCAATCAATAAAAGTTAAATAAAATAATTCTATAAAAATATACATATATATGTATACACACACACACACACATACGCACATATAGGGCTAGCAGAGCTGTTGCGGAGGTTAAGGCAGCTGGATCCTACACAGCCAACCTCATGGCTCAAGTCCCAGACCCAGTGGCTTGAATACTACACTAGGCACATATGTGTGCATGTCCAAAATCTTTTTTTTTTTTTGAAGTTTTTTTGCCACAGGGTGTGTGCGCTCACCAGAAAGACAGAGAGACAGAAAGTGAGAAATCACCCCCCAGGGGGGATGGCCAGGCCACAATCCCTTCTTCTCCATTCTCCTCTCAGGATCTTGGGCATACACGCACACACGCCCAGCATCAGTTTAAGCCACTGAGTCCTGGACTCAAACCGTGGTTGACTACATGGGAGTCCAACAACATAGCCATTACGCCAACTGCTGGTCCCTGCATGTCCAAAATCTTAAAAGGAGAATGGAGGAAAAGGGATTATGCCATGACATGACCATCATCCCTGGGATAGTGATTTCTTATTTTCTCTCTCCCTCTGTGTTGGGTGAGCACATGCACCCCATAGCAAAACTACAACTTATAATAATACGTGTGTGGGGGTGAGATGAGAGTAAGTGGCAGCTGTCATGCCCTTTTACCCGTAAGTGCTTCAGAGTGCATTTCTTAAGAACAAGGCACGTTCTTGCTGAATCAGAGTAGACTTTTCGACTTTGGGAAATTTAACTGGTATACTTTTATTTAAAACTTGCCAGAGAGTGTGTGCTTGCCGAGAGAAGCACAGAGACGTGGCAGGAGAGGGAGAAAGCACCCCAGTGGAGTATGGCCACGCCACAAGCCCTTCTGACTTCATGCCTCCACCCTGCCAGGACTTTGGGTTTGCACATGCACCGGAGCGTTTCCCAAACCAGTTCCGAATTCAGGAACCCTGTGGTCAGTCACGTGGGATCTAGCTCCCTAATCACCATGGCACGGGCCAGTGAGAGAATACTCTCATGTATCTACGGCCCATACTCCAGTTTTTCAATGAATTCAGCAAGGACCTGTTCAGACTTTCTCTTTAGTACAGGATTCAGACCAGGATCCACATTACATTTAATTGCCATGTCTCTTTCAGCTTCTTTAATCTGGAGCAATTTCTTATCTTTTATCTTCCATGACATTTTTTTTCAGAGTAGAGACCCCACCCTGCTTTTTCTGTTAAATGAATGTTCCTCATTTTGGGTTTGTGTGTGATATTTTCTTTCTCTTTCTTTCTCTTGTCCTTCCTTTCTTCTTTCCTTCCTTTTTTTTAGGTTTTTGCTATTGGGCATGCGCAGTAGCCAGAGAGAGAGAGAGAGAGAGAGAGAGAGACAGAGAGAGAGAAAGTGAGAAATCACCCCCTAGAGGGGACTGCCACACCGTAACCCCTTGTCCTCCTTTCTCTTCTTGGGATTTTGGGCATGTACACACATGTTCCTGCCATGAGTTTCAAGCTGCCAATTCCAAGACTCAAACTGCGGTCAGCCATGTGGGAGTCTAGTGCCTTAACCACCATGCCACCTGCTGGGCCATGTGTTATTTTCTTAAGCATAGACTCAGGCCATGCATCCTTGGTGGGAATACAAATAATATTATATTCTTTGGGTGGGATTCTCCACCTTGAGGGGTTCATGGAACTCCTGGATCTTTGAGGATTAACTCTCAAATTATCTGTCAAAAAAAAAATCAGATTTGGGGCCAAGCGATGGCATGGTGGTTAAGGTACTGAACTGCCACATGGCCAACTGCTGTTTGAGTCCTGGACCTGGCACTGGCTGTGTGTGCATGCATTCCCAAAATCTCTCTCTCTCTGGTGACAATATAGCAACTTAAATAATAATAATTTAAAAATTAAATGAATAATTATTAAAAATTTTAAAAAGAAAATTAGATTTGGGAAATCTAGATGTGGCTGACCATAGTAAGAGACCTGGTGTCTTGGTTTCTCA
>NW_006207854.1:626991-633654 GCF_000334495.1 Tupaia belangeri chinensis
AGGCATGTGGGTGCGTGCCCAAGATCCCGAGAGGAGAATGGAGGAGAAGGGATTGTGGTGTGGCCATCCCCCTGAGGGAGTGATTTCTTGCTTTCTGTCTCTGTCTCTCTGGTGAGCACATATGCTCTATGGCAAAAATCTCTCTCTAAATAAAAAAGAATGACACCACTGGAGCCAGCAGTGGCATGGGGATTAAGGCAGCTGGATTCCGCCCACATTGCCAAATGCACAGTTCTAGTCCTGGACCTGGCAGCTTGAAAATCATGCCAGGTGTATGTGCGTGTATACCCGAAGTCTCTAGAGAATGGAAGAGAAGGGATTTGGCGAGGCCATCCCGCTGCAGGTTGACTTCTTACTTTCCCTCTATTTCTGCTGAGCACACATGCCCTATAACAAACTAAAAAAAAAAAAAAAAGACACCATTAATACTAATTAACAAGTGCTTTCCCTGCCAAGGGCCGGCTCAGGTCCTGCCCCACTCTTCCCCCCTTCTTTCCCTCACGCTATCAATGTGGCCGGTGCAGTCCAGCAGCTGTTGTCGAAATCATTCTTCTTGTAGGCCGATAGGGACACTCTAATCGCCCAATGGAATTGCCTTCATAGTCTTCACCCTCTTGGCAATGTCTCAGGGCATCAGACTCAGCTGCCCCGCCCTTCTCCCTGAAACCTCCCACAGCCAGGCTTGGCATCCCCAACCCCGCTCACCCCCCCTTCTCTACAAGTGACAGAATGCCTGCCGAAGGCTGCTGGGTGCTCCTGGAGACCCAGAGGCCAGCCAGCTGTGGAGCTGGACTTGCAGGAGATAGCTGTGGGGGAAATTCTGCAGGTCCTAGCTTACTTATGTGGGCCGTGGAGACATTCTCCCGGTTCCTGTCCTCAGATGGGTCTCTTGGTTGGTCCATCCCCTGGGAGAGCCCAGGCTTCCAGTGGCTTTAGCGTCCCCTCTCTTCTTCAACACCCACCAGGGCAGCCATGAGTCCCACCCTCCTCCCTACCCGGGGATGCCCTGCAGAATCCCTGCACCCAAATGGAGCTGTCTGCTTCTCTCCAGCCCTCATCCCACCAGCTCGCCATCACCTGTACTCATACCTGGGCTAGCTTTACGCCAACATCAAAGCCTTGTCTTCCCTCCAAAAGCTCTCTCCATTCTTCCCTCCGCTTCTCTTGCCTGGTCTGTCATTAAAAAGAATTTCCCTACTGCGATGTGGGATTCAGTTCTTCCTTCTCTTCCCCACGCGTCCAGCTGTGCATGTCCCTTCTGCCACACCTGACCACTAGGCTCAAGTCTCACATCCTGAGTGTGTGCTCCAGGACCTTGGGGACTGAGGATCCTATTAGACACTCTCCTCCCCCTGTAGTCCCTCATCCCTTTCCCCAGTCATAGCAGTCACAGGCTTCGTCCCTCCCTGTCTGTATCTAGCCAGCGCGTATAGTCCTGGGCATGCGGGTGGCGAAGGGCACTGTTTGTGTAGTGTGAGTGGGGCCTCTACACACGTGTGTATGTGTGTGTGTGTGTGTGTGTGTGTGTCTGATAGTTCAGGAAGAGCTGGGGATGGAAGAGGGGCCCTCTTTGAACTGTCATGTTCCAGTGCAGAGCTGTGATTTGAACTTGGCTTTCTAGAACTTTTTTTTTTTTTTAAATAATTTAATTTATGTGTTTTTACTATCATTTTAAAACTTGCAGTAGGGCATGTGTGTTTACCAGAGAGAGACAGTAACAGACAGAGAGGGAAAGTGAGAAAGCAAACCACAAGGTCTGGGACTCGAACCCTGGTCAGCCATGTTAGAATCCAGCACTTTAACCAACATACCACCTACTGGCCCCTCCTGGCCCTCTTGAAGGTATATTTGCCAAGGTAGGAGGACAGAATCCATTTTATTTATATGTGTTGACTTGATTTATAACTTTATTTTATTTAGTTTTGCTATGGGGGACATGTGCTAGCCAGGGAGAGACAGAGAGAGTGAAAGTGAGAAATCACCCCCCGAGGGAACGGCCATACTGCTGTCCCTTCTCCATTCTCCTCATGCGCCTGGCGTGATTTTTGAGCTACTGGATGGGGGACCTGAACAATATAATTGAACATGTAGAATCCTGTGCCTTAATCTCCATGCTATAGGCGCACGCGCTCTCCAGAAAGACACAGAGAGACAGGAACAGAAAGCGAGAAATTGCCCCCCAGGGGGGATGGCCACGCCGCAATCTCTTCTCCTCCATTCTCCTCTCGGGAACTTGGGCACACACACACATGCGCCCGCGTGAGTTTAAGCCACCGGGTCTGGGACTCAAACCACAGTTGACTACATGGTAGTCCAGCAACATAGCCATTACACCAACTGCTGGTCCTGATTTATAGATTTATAACTCTTAAAACGTTTCAGTGAATTATACATGGGCTTCAATTGGCTTCTTGCACTGGGCAAAGGTCTGGGCTTAGCGCTTCTGCCTCAGTGGCCTCTGTGGCACACAGACCTCCCGTCATACTCCTATAGCTGGGCTGGGCAGGCCTGGGTCTCTTCTCTGTGGCCCTGGTGCCTGGCATATGGATGGCTGACCACAAGTCTTGAGTTACTGAGGCATGAGTCAAGAGGCTCACTGCCGGCCCAAGGTCTCGCTTTGCTCTTGTCATCTGTCACAGTGGCCTCTGAGTGGTCTGCTCCAGGAGGGATGCCTTTGACAACTGGCTGTCCCCAATACAGAGGAAGCAGTAGAGAGAGCTGCTCTTGGCTCTGCACTGCCATTTTCTCGACCTTGGACAAGTCCCCTAAGCCCTCTGAGCCCCGGTCTCCTCATCTATAAATAATGGGACTAATAACCCCATCCCGAGTACCACACCACGAGGATCAAACTCAAGGAGACCCGTCCACAGGCACGACACCTGGTGTCCAGCAGGGCTTCCATAAATGTCCCCTCAGTCAGCAGGCAGTAGACTCTGCATACCAGGTGCCAGCTTCTGCTCTCTACTGCAGGTGACCCTAGCACCAAGAAAGAGCCTGGGGGTTCTAAGTGTGCCCCCAGCCCCTCCTCTCCTCTCAACCTGGATGCTCTGGACATTTGTGAGCCTGTTCCATTTGGTGGCTGGATGGACAGAGCTTTGTCTGCCTTAATTTGTGTGAGCTTCAGGGCTCTGAAGGGAATGACTACATTTTCCCCTCCTGGCTAGGTTGGTAGAGCTGGTTAAGACAGACAGATATGGGGCCAGCAGGTGGCATAGCAGTTAAGGAGCTGCGCTCCCACATGGCCAGCTGCAGTTTGAGTCCCAGACCTGGCAACTTGAAAGTCATGCTGGGCACACATGTGTGCATGCCCACTCCCCTGGGAGTGATTTCTCACTTTCCCTCTCTCTGTCTCTCTCTGGTGAATGTCCAATGGCAAAAATCTATTTGAAAAAAAAAAAGTGGTTGTCTTTGGAGAGGGAATGGGAGACAGGGAGGTAAATTGACATAAGACTTGATTTTCTTTACGCAGGTACTTTGTTTTTCTTTTTAAGGCTGTATATGTATTACTTTTTCCTCATTTTTTTATTAAAAAAATTTAGAGGTTTTGGCCTTAGGGCATGTGTGTTTATTGGGGAGGGAGAGAGAGAGAGAAAGACAGTGAGAGGGAAAGTGAGAAATCACCACCCAGGGGGATGGCCACACTGCAATCCCTTCATCTCCATTCTCCTCCTGTGACCTTGGGCATGCATGTACACAAGACTGGCATGAGTTTCAAGCCATGGGGTCTGGGACTCGAACTGCTTTTGGCCATCTAGGAGTCCAGCGATGTAACTGCTATGCCTTTTTTTTTTTTTTTTTTTAAAGTTTTTCATAGGGTGTGTGTGCTGCAGAGAGACAGAGACAGAGAGAGGAAAAGTGAGAACTCACCCTCTGGGGGACTGGCCATATTGTAATCCTTTGTTCTCCAATAT
Source organism: Tupaia belangeri chinensis (assembly GCF_000334495.1). NCBI lineage: Eukaryota > Metazoa > Chordata > Mammalia > Scandentia > Tupaiidae > Tupaia > Tupaia belangeri. The sequence goes on from NW_006207854.1 coordinate 630,903, forward strand.
CCTCTCAGGACTTTGGGCATACACACACTCATGCACATGACATGAATTTTCAAGCCACAGGGTCTGAGACTCGATCCACCGTCAGTCATGTGGGAGTCCAGTGCCTTAACCACCACACCAAATGCTGGCCCCACCCTTTTCCTCTTTTTAAAGAGGAACCTACTGAGTAATGGTGAGGAGAAAGAGAGGCAGGAGATTCCTGGGGAAATCTGCTAGACCTCCTGAGCACTGGGTGTCCCCAGGAACTGCACAATCTCTCCACTGGATCTGACAAGGTGACAACAGTCAGAAATGTCACCTCTGCTGTGACTTCATCCGTCATCGCTGGAGGCCTGGTCCTGTCTTGGCTGTCATACTGCCTGTGCCCGGCAGGGGGAAGCACAGACCCACCAAAGCTTGGTCCCCAACTTAACCACCAAGCCTCCCTTCTAGGATTTCCTCCTCTGTGGAAAGATACTTCCTGCCAAGCCCATCAAATTTATTAGGTAATTGATTACAGTTCACGGTTTCTTCTTTCTTTTTTATTTTATTTTTTTTAGTTTTCCACAGGGCATGTGTGCTCGCCAGAAAGACTAAGAGCTGGAGAAGAGAGTCAGAGAGAGAAGTCACACCCCAGAGAAGAGAAAAGATAGCCATGCCGTAATCCATTCTCCTTTCAGGATTTTGGGCTCACACACACACACACACACACACACACACACACACACATGCCTGGTGTGATTTTCAAGTTGCTGGGTCTGGGATTCAAACTTTGCAATCGGCCATGTGGGATCCAGCACTTTAACCTCCGTGTCACCTGCTGGCTCTACTTTTCTGTAACTCTCAGTTCTGGTCAGCACGAGAGATATCAAGTCGGCCTGCCGGAATGATAATTTTCTGCCCCAGAGGGCCTGCTTAGCCTAGCCTTATTTCCACCAGGACTTGGGTGGAGAGTAACAGGCAATGGCTTGAGGGCCCCAGAAATTGAGAACACAGATTGCCCACTCCTGCATTAGAGGCTCCCCTCCTGGCTTGCATTTCAGCTGCAGGGCACACTCCTGCCCTCCTCATCCCCCTCAAAGAAGTAGCCGGGGGCAAGAGGAAGCTGAACACCTGGTCCCAAAGCTGACTGGAAGCAGCCACTCTCCTGGGTGTTTAGAGTCTGTCCCTTGCCAGGCTGTGAACGGCTCAAGGACAGGGACTCTTCTCATCTGCCCAGAATCCCCAGGATTGAGCACAGTGCTGGGCACACAGCTGGTATTAAGTAAAGGTTTGTTGTTGACCTGAAAGAGTCAGACATGGAGGGGTAAGGAACTAAATTAAAAAAAAAAAAAAAAAAAAAAAAAAAAGAGATCAGTTAATTTCAAGGGCAAGGACACAAGGGCAAGACTCTAGTATACTCCAGGCCGAGGACACCGATGAGCAAGGAAGGGCTCCCTTTCCCTGTGTGCCCAAGGAGAACCCTGCTTTGACTCACTGTGGAGGTCCCTGGCCAGGGCATGAAACTCCCAGTGACCTGGTGACCTTGGTCAAAGAAAGGCTTAAATCAGATCATCCTGCAGGGGAAAGACCCACTCATCCTAGTGTCTTCCTTAAGATCAGATAGTTAACTTCCCAGTCTTGCTTAAACTCTTGGCAGTGGTTCTGAATCTGAGGGCAGAAGGAGGAGGAAGCTCTGTAAGGAGGGGACACTTGGGGCTCCTGGCCTGGCCTAGAGAAAACCCAGACCTCATTCAGTGGCCCTCCTCCTCCATGCTCTGGTCCTGTAGGGAGGAGCCAATTGGGGATCCCTGGAAATTAAACAGGGATGAGAGGAGTTTCAAATTCAGGCTGGAGGTTGTGCCCCCAGCCCTGAGGGTCGAAGCCCTCCCATACTTCCCCACTTGGGAGGACAGGACAATGGGGGACCAAGACAGCAACTCCATGGCAGTGTAGGTTTTGGAAATGAACAGAGACAAGCGCTGTTTCTGTCCTTTATTAGCTGTGCCTTTGGACAAGTCACTTACAATCACACTGAGCCTCAATCTCCCCAGCTCTGAAATGAGGTTATCAATTCCTACCTTCTCTGGTCACTGTCAGGATGAATGAAAGAAGAGCTGGCAGGATTCCTGTAATTAGCAGACACCAGATACTGCTATTCTCCAAGGCAGGCGGTCACCCGGGTTCTGGTGCGGATAGCATCAAGGAGATTTTCCCTCTCTGAGGTGCCGGCTTCTTTCCCAGCCTTGCCGCTGGTTTCCATCCTGAGCTCCTCACCCCATGCTTCTCTTTGGGACCCACCTGGTGGTCTCCAGCCTGCCCTTTTCCATAGGCGCCCCCATTCTAAAACCACTGGGGATGCTGGCACAGACACGCAAGTGGTCAAGACAAGGGAGGTGCAGGGGGGGACTCCCCTGGCCTGGGTCCACGCCCCCCCCGCCCTATTTTGGGGTTATTGTTCGCAGATGGTTCCCTCTGGTCCTCAGCTCATCTCTGCTAAACAGAGGAGGAGAGAAACAAGAGGTAGGGGCCCTGGAAGGGGGTTCCCACCTTCTCAATTGGGGACCCGAGAGGGGGACGCAGCAGTTGCCTCCTCAACGCCGCGTCAATATGAGTCTCCAAGCGGTGCTCGCAGTGGCTATCAATCTTCCACTCTCGGGTTTGCCCCCTCTGCGATCCTGGTCATGACACCCTTCACCCAGACCCTGCAATCTCCGGCTCCGGCTCCGGAGAAGCGCGACGGTACGGTTCTAGGACCCGGAGGCGCCGAGCGCACTGCTGCCTCGGCCTCGCC
>NW_006207854.1:634501-641031 GCF_000334495.1 Tupaia belangeri chinensis
GGGGGGCCGCCCCCCGGCCGGCCCGCGGCCCCGAACCAGCCGATGCCCGAGGCCGGGGAACTGGAGGAGAGATTTAACCGGGTCCTGGTAAGTGTGGCCCAGCTCTCGAAGAGGGCCTGGCACGCGTCCCCGCCCCCGGGGGCTCAGGTGCCGCTTGGAGATCCCGGCCCAGAGGCTGGCCCCTCCAGGGGGTGGGAGTGACAGTGGCTTCCTTCTGAGTGACTTAGCACTCTCGCCCCAAAACTTTCTTCTGCAATCGTCTGATCTCTCTCCTTAAGACACCCCCCTCCTGCAAACGCGCTCATGGGTCTAAAGGTCTTAGATGAAAATATCCTGTGGGGAAGTTGGGAGCCAGTTGTGCATGGGGACTCTGGGGCACCCTTTCCCCAATGGCCTGCAGGCCCAGCTCCTGGGTGCAGATCTGGAGCATCCGCCCTTCTGGGTCTCCGTGTCAAAGATGGAAGAGGTTACAGTTGAACCTCCTGGGAGCTGAAGACCTGCTGGGGACTTGGTCCTCATTTGTTCAGTGCCTAGGCTGCAGGGAGTGGAGTTGGCAGATGGAGCCTTCAAAGGGGGTGTCTGTGTTTCTCATCCCCATATGTTGGGGACAGGTTGCCTGTGGGGTCCTCATATTGGGCACCCCTTCCTAACCACTGAAAGGAGCAAGGCTGGGAAGGGCGGCTTCAGCAGGGGTTGGTGACTCTAGCTTAGGGTGGAGCAAAAGTCTAGAAGCCTCCCCCACCCGGCACACAGCCTGGGGAGTTAGGGGAGCCTGTGGACTAGGCCACTGGGGTCCGAGCCCTCAGATCAGGGTGAGCTCAGGAGCCCTCAACATGGATTTGGTGGTGTGGGAGATCTAGGCAGAGTCAGGGGTTCCCAAGACCCTTGGGAGGCAGAAGTAGGGAGGGAGAGGGCCACTCACTCTCACTTCCCCCTCCCCACTTCAGCCCTATCTCCTGCTCCCTTCTTTCACTAATTGCCCGGTGGCCTGTCTGCTGTCAGCCTTCCCTTGTTGGAGAGTGACACTGCAGGGCTGAGGGAGGCGAAGGTGGCAGAGCCATGCTGGCTCAGTACCCCCTCCTTGACATCATTTCCCTTCCCTTGGCTGGTCCTTAGGCCATACCTGCTAGAACCTCTGCATGAGCCCAAGATGCAGTCTCTTAATAGTTCCTGAAAATCTTGGCTACTGTCCCCTCCCAACAGAAGGCTAGGAGGGGCTGGAGGAGCTATGGAGTGTGGTGTCAAGGCACCTGGGGGTGGGCAGGGGGCCTCTGAGGGGAGCCTCACACCAGGCTGGCCCCTGACTTCCTCATCTTTTCCCCTGTGCCTGCTCCCCCATCCCCAAAACAGGACTTGGCAAAGCTGAGCTGAGCCAGCAGGTGGGGGAGGGGGAGAATGAGGAGACAGAGTCCCTGGAGGCCATCTGGGGATCCTGAGTGGTGGCGGGTCCCTGCCCTTCCATCAGCCTGCTCTGGGAGATTTTGGGGTTTGTCCTTAACCCAGGTGTGTCTGCAGAGGGGTGGGGGCTCCTGGGGTGAGGCCAGGTCCCATCTGCTCTCTGTGCCTCGCAGTCACTGGGAGGAGCTGGTGAGCAATCCAGACTGGCCACAGTCCGGAAGTCCAGTGGCGAGGTTCGGAGCTGCACTCAGGACTCCACTGCCCTGCGTGGATTTGTGGCTGTAACCAATCGGCTAAGGCGCCACTAAATGCCCTGGGCACCCCTGAGTCCAGGGTGTGGAGGGGAGGCCCAGAGTTGGGTCTTAGAGGAAGAGGTGGAGACTGGTGATCCAGGACAACAGTGCCCACTGGGGCTCACCCCCACTTCGTCCCCAGGCACCTTGGTGTGTTCATACTCTTCCTGGGTCAGCCCGTCTCTTGCACTGTTGTGGGCAGGATGTAGCCAACCTAAGGTGGCCATAAATCTGGCTCCTCTTCCTCCCCACCAGCAGGGATGTGAGCCCTGCTCCTTGGGTGACAGCAGGACCTCGACCTGAGGCTACCCAGGACCATCTGACTCCTGCTGTCCCCGTGGCCGAATCCAGTTTTCAGTTCATGTCTATGATAGGAACCATAGACAGCTGAGGTGGATGGGCCTCCTCCTCCAGGCAGCCCCAACTTGATGGGAGAGGCATAGCCCTCTCCTTGAGAGTCTAGTCACATGGTGTCCAGGAGATGCTTCTTTTTATTTACATTTGGCCTTTTGGAGAGTAGGCTCCTGAAAGTCTCCCTTCATTCCTGGTTCTGGAACCCCTCTTATGAAGGAGGGGTGTCCCCCAAGGCCCACAGTCAAACAAGAGCTGCAGGGAGCCTTTCTCCCATGTAAAGGTAGGAGGTGGTGGGGCCACCTTTCTAAGACAGCTGTAGAGAGAGGGGTGCCCCAGCTTAAAACGGGGGTGGGGAGAGAGAGCAGGTTGAGCCAGGGTTTCTGGCTGCTGCCTTAGCAACAGCAGAGAAGTGATGGCTGCCGGGTTCCATGGGCCTGCTGCGATGGAGGGAGCACCAGCCAGCCAGGCTGCGAGCGCTCGCTCTCCTACGCCCGTGCCCAAAGCTGGGCATCTACCAGCTCTTCCACACCTTCCCCTTGGGGCATGCGGGGACAGGGATGGGGTGGCAAGGCACCCTTTGGGGGCCTGCCAGAGGGGCCCTGGCCCCAGGGAGCTCTCAGTTTATGCCCAGGGACATAGGCCCCTGGCTGGACTGTGTAGGGTGGTCAGGGCAATCCCAAGCAGGACGTGGGCCTGGGGAGACCCGCTTTAGGCAGGGCCCCTTCCCCTCTAGGGCTGGTGGGGAAGAGCAGGGGTGGATGTCACCACTGCGTGCGTGGCTTGCAGCGAAGGTGCTGCCTTCCCGGCCTGCTCCCTCTCTAAGGGCCGGATGCTGTTTATGGGCGTGAGGCTGTGGGGTCTCTCAGGCCCTGTGCTACCACCTCTGGGCTGTCCAAACACAGAATGTCTCAAAGGGGTGGGGGCCATGTGGTCACATATTGGACTGGGCGGAGGCTCTGGGGTGACATTCCCAGCAGACAGGCCTGGCACTGCTAACCCTGGAAACCAGGGATGTGGTGGGCATGATTCACAGTGACATCTGGGCGGTTAGCAAAGAGCTGGCTGAGATGGGCAAGAGCAGGTGGGGCTGCTCTCAGGGCCACCTCTGCACTTTTCCTGGGAACTTAGAGCCCTGGACAGTGACTTGGATGGTCAGGGGTTACTCAGGGGAAAGAATAGATCCTCGGGCTTTGGGGTCATGGGGTTTAGGGGGCTGGTTTTGTCTTTGCCACTTACTACCTGTGTGACCTTGGGTGAGTTACTTAACCTCTCTGAGCATCAGTTTTCCTCATGCATAAAAAGAGAAAACCAATGGCATATGTCAGCCCCTAGGACTACGGGGGGATTGAACAGCCTTAGCACCATGCCTGGCTCAGAGCAGGCGCTTGATAAATGCTCTCCGTTGAGAGTGAGGGGATGATGTTGGAGTTGATTGGGTTGTCTCCACCTTGAGGCCCTCCTAGGTGAAGGAGCCCAGCCCTGCCTCTCCTCTTCTTGCACCTCCCTTGCTAAGAGCACCAAGGTCCCCGACAGACATTCCTGAGGTGCCCCCAGACCTCCATCCCACACCAGGCCACCTCCCTGCCATTATGCAGGTCAGCCACAGTGGGGCCTAGACCGAAAACTGCCTGGCAGCCGGAAACCAGAGGGGGAGGCCCACCTCTCCTGGAGGGTGGGGCCCAGCGGTGCTAACGGCACAGCCTGCAGTATGGGAGGAGGTGAGGAGGCCTCCACTTCCCCCTGAGAGAGGGTGTGCTGTGGGGGGAGGGGGTTCCCCAGTGAGTAAGAGCTCAGTGTGGGCAACAACAGGAAGCATAGGGTGCTGGGTGGCAGGAAGTGGGGCTGGCTGTTCTTGGTTCCTCAGATGGGGGACCGGGCCAGGCTGTCTGTGGAAGACCCCCCCAGAGGCCAGGATGGATCCCAGTTTCTCGTTAACCCCAGCTTGACATCTAGGTCACGTTGACTAAGCACCTTCACCTCTTTGAGCCTCAATGTCCCGTTTGTGAAAGGGGGATTCTTGTCATGGTATCTATTAGTACATAGCCGTTGTTGAGGTTTAAACAAGTTGTCAGAAGTAAAATGCTTAGAATGGCACCTTGTACAGAGGGAGTGTTTTGGAAGTTTATTTGTCTACTTATTTATTTTCATTTTAATTTACTGTGGGGCACATACACTTGCTGGAGAGAGACAGAGAGAGAGAGAGGGAAAGTGAGAAGTAACCGCGGAGGGATGGCCACGATGCACTTCCTTCTCCAGTCTCCTCTCTGGATTTTGGGTATGCATACACATGTGCCTGGCATGTTTTTTCAAGGCTCTAGGTCTAGGACACAAACCATGAGTTGGTCATGTGTGATCCAGTCACCTTAATTACCATACCACCAACCGGCCTGGGAGTGTTTATTATTACTGTTGTTGTTGTCATTCTCCTACCAGTCTTAAGTATGTTTTAGGCAGTGCTTGGTTTCCTGACACCCTCCCTGCTGGCCCTTGACACTCTTGCCGGAACCTTGAACCTGGAGGGGAGAAGCTGTAAGCTTTCTAGGCTTTCACTCCACAGGCCTCCTCAAAGCCTAAGACTTATTGTTAGAACTCCAGAAAACCTATATAATGGAATCTTAAAGAGTATACAAAATTGACTATTTTTGGAGATGTTCTAAAAGATCTAAGACCAAGGTTGAGACCATACAGGGATGGGCAGGAGGAGATGGATGGGAAGTGGGAGCAGGGGAGGGAGTCCTGGCCTCTGGGCCCATGGGCTGAGGCTCCCTAGCAGGGCTGAGGTTGGCATTCAAGTTCAGGGGTGTTTTGAGACCTGAGGGACTGGAACATGGGTAGGTTGACCCAGCTGAAGCAAAAGTGAAACTGCGGGGTGTGGCTGTATTCAGATGTGGGCAGCGCTCCCCTAGTCTCCTGGGATGCCACCTCACAAGTCCACTCTGTTCAGGGCTGGGTGGGTGGGGATCGTAGTTAAGCCTGCGGGGGTTGTTTGTGTAAGCCAAGGCTGGGGGTCCCGCTGGCACCCAGGGAGGTAGGGGACAGGGAGGGAGGGGAATGCTCCTCACACGCTGTGATAGAAAGGCTCAGGGAATCAGTCTCTCTTCTTGGCCACGCCCTAAAAGATGAATCTTGTCTCCCTCATCTGCCTCTGACCCAAAGCACTAAGAGTGGCAGGGAGAGTGGGCGGAAGGGTCAGGTAACGCCTGACCCAGCCTTAGAGACAGGTCTGTTTTTCGTTTCGTTTTGTTTTGAGAGAGTTTTTGCTATAGGGTGCATGCGTTCACTGGAGAGGCAGAGAGAGACAGATATAGAAAGTGAGAAATCACCCCCCAGGGGAGACGACTACGCTACAATCCCTTCTGCTCATTCTCCTCTCTGGATTTTGGGCACACATGCACATGTACCTGGTGTGAGTTTCAAGTTGCTGGGTCCGGGACTTGAACCCCCCACCCCCATGCCCCGGTGCGTCCCTGCATCTGTGAGATGCCTCTATGTAATGTTAGGTCACTGAGGAGTATGATTCCATCAGAACACAGCTTCTCACTGAGCTCCGGGAGTGTGAGGCAGGAGGGAGTCTGCCCATTTTATGGAGGGGGAAGCTGAGGCTCAAGAAGGCAAAGAAGTTGTATGGCTAGGTGGGCCAGAGCCTGGCTCTTTGGGATCCAGTTCTGGTTCTCCCACATCACGGCTACTTCGTGCCTCTCTCAGGAGGCAGGTGTGCTCCAATCATCTAGGCTCCCTGCCTTTTCCCTTCCATCTGAGCACTGTCACCTAATCCTTGACTTGTCCCCCAGTCTCCCATCCCATGCTGCTGCCGCCTTGCTGAGGGCTCTGGGTCTGGGGGTCCATTTCTATTTTTAGGGTGGCCTCACCTCACCTGAGTGAGTGGCATCCACTGGCCTCACTCCCACTCCCCAGAGTGCCCATCTCCTCAGTGGGCACAGCCCCAGCCGAAGAGCAGCTGCTAATTAGTACTCAGCGCTGTCAGAGCTATTTCTGATTTCTGAGCCTAAATTTAGCCTGTCTAGCAGGCTGGCATGCAGACCTGGGGGCCTGAGGAAGCCCAGGTGGGGAAGGGGAAGAGGGGCGCCCTACCCTTTCCGCTGTTGGGACAGGTGTACCAGATCCCAGCAGAGGCCTCTCCTCCCATTTTCAGGGGGAGGGACAGGGCAGTGGCTCCGAGTCAGCCTTGGGTTCAAAGCCAGCCCAGCTCCTCTCTGGCTGGCTTCGTAACCTTGGGCGTGTCCCCAAGCTAATCTGTGCCTGCACCTGTGAGATGGGACCGCTAATAGTGCCAGTAGCTAACGATGCCAGTAACGAGTGAGGGTGGACAGAGGCGGCATGTAGGGCTCGGAGCATTGCTCACGTGGGATGCATTCAAGCCAGGCTGGCCGTCATGCTCAATGGGGTGGTGATTATGACACGCTGCTGTCTTTAGAAGAGCCACTGGGCCCCAGGGTGGGAGAGGGCCTGGTGAGGCCCGTGTAG
>NW_006207854.1:641062-642618 GCF_000334495.1 Tupaia belangeri chinensis
CCCCTAAGGCTCAGATACTGGGGCTCGGCCATCCCCTCGCTCCCTGGCCACCATCCCCTCTGCACTGCTCACAGGTCCAGGTCCCTGGGTTGTCTTCCCTTTCTCCAGCTTCCTCCTTCCCCTTCAGCCTTGCTCCTCCATCTCGGCCTGCCCTGCCACACCCTTTGTCTCTGTGGAGTGGAGACAGACCCTCGGGGAGGCCTCCTTGGCCAAGTAGGACCCCTCCCCAAGTCTGAAGGCCCCTTCCTGGGCAGTCCTTCTCGGGTGTGGCGGCGGCAGCTGTCCTGGCCCTTGGCGGGCTGGAGGACCTTGCCAATGAGACAGTGGTGGAGGCGGTTTTCTCAACCCAGGCTCACTTTCGCAATGGGGGAGAGGATGACGTACCCCAACTCCGTCTGGCGGGGGAGGAGAGTGTAGGGTGGGGCTGGTGGCCAGGCACTTTCATCTCTTGGGTAGGCCCCAGCCGGAAAGCTTAGGCAATGGGGTCCAGAGCACACGGCTTCCTGTTGTCTGAGGCTGACCCAAGGCAGTGATTTTTGGGGCAAGGTCTGGCCAGAGCCCCAGAACTAGGCCCAGCGCCCTAGAGAGGAAGCTGGCTGAGGAGCCTTGGGGGCGTGGCTCCCTCTCTGCTCCAGCTGTGGCCTCTCAGAGCCACGTGATATTCTGAGCCACCAGAGCTGGTGACCGGGGCCTCCTTGATGCTGGCCAGAGAATCTCTGGGGGCTCCCACATCTCCAGTCAGAACTTCTTGAGGGCAAGAACTATTTTTTTTGGGCTGGACACATAGCAGGGCCTTGATAAACCTGGGGTTTACTGAACTGGGATGAACTGGACTCTTCTCGATCTACTAGGGAGACACGCAAAGTCTTGGGGTTCAGGGAGTCCCTGCTACTGGCAACACCTGGGTGATTCCCCAGCCCTGGGCTGAGCCCTCCACCTGCCCTGTGTGACGGAGATGTTGTAACGTTGTCATCTGTGGCTGTGGGGGGAGGGCCCAGGCAGGGCTCTGCCAATCTTTCTTAGCTCCTGAGGGGACTCCCGGCCTGGCCACCAGCACCACAGACCAGCATGCTGGTGTTCTCCCCGGCTCTTGTGGCCGAGTGACCTTCTTCCCCAAAATCCCCTCCAGTGATGACGCACCTGCTTAGAACTCTCTGCCTGGCTAGGGCTGACCTCAGCTCCCTCACCCAGCCCCACCCTTTCCTTCTTGAAGGGACCCAGTGGGGGGCTGGAAAGGGCTGGGGATGGAGGATGCTGTCTGCTCTCCTTGCAAGAGGTTTTCTGGTGTTTGAGAGGCACTGGTGGGCTGGTCTGGGCACATGTGGTGGATAGTGACTGTGGCAATGAGCTGTCTACTGACCACAGTTGGGCCTGGCTGGAGATGGCTGTCTTAATCTATTTTGTGACGTTGCAACAGAACACCTGACACAGAGCAATTTATAAAAGACAGAGATGTATTTCTTACAGTCTAGAACTGGGAAATCCAAGGTCAAGGGACCCGCATCTACTGAGGGCCTTCTTGCTGTGTCATCCCTTAGAGGAAGGTGGGAGGGAGG
>NW_006207854.1:642649-649541 GCF_000334495.1 Tupaia belangeri chinensis
AAGAGGGAGAGAGAGAGGGAGTGAGAGAGATACCAAACTCACTCTTTTATCAGGAGCACACTCCCACAAGAATGCAATAACGCAATAACGGCACTAGTCTATTCATGAGGGAAGAGCCCTCGTGACCTAATTACCTCTAAAAGGTCCCACTTCTCACCAGTGTCGCACTGGGGATTAAGTTTCCAATGTATGGGGCCAGCGGGTGGTGTGATGGTTAAGGTACTGGACTCCCACATGGCCGACTGCGGTTCGAGTCCTGGACCTGATAACTTGCTTTCTCACTCTCCCTCTTTCTCTCTCTGTCTTTCTCTGGTCAAATTAAGGAATGATAATAATAAATAAAATAAAATAAATAAATAATTCTAATGCATGAACACTGGAGGACACACCCAACCAAGCCCTCCGAACCTATTGGTTTCCCACTTGAATCAGGCAGGAGGTGATGCCAAACTGGAGCCCAGCCTAGTTGGGTGTCTGAGGTCCTCAGGAAGTTAGGCCGAGAACCCAGGCACTTGCCTCCATGCCAGGTGTGCCAGGTGGAGGGGGTGACAGAAGCCAGGCAGACTTGGATTCAAATCCTCCTGTCATTTCTAGCTGTTGGGCCCTGGGAAACATGCTCTCCCTCTCTGGGCCTGGCCTTTCTCACTGGATAAGGATACCAGCCCCAGGGTGAGAGGGTAGGTGTATGCCGCATAGGGAGCACAGCAGCTTCCCTGAAAAGATGCATTCTCCCCTTCCCCTCATGTCAGAGCCCCAGGCTCAGAGGTCTTTACTTGGTCCTCTCCCCACACCCCCCAGAACTGCATGAACCTGCCTCCAGACAAGGTCCAGCTACTGAGCCAGTATGACAACGAGAAGAAGTGGGAGCTCATCTGTGACCAGGTGAGTACCAGGATACAACTGCCCCTTCTCTCCCTCACTGGGGCACCCTGCCCTGACCAGGTGGGGCTGGCATTGTCATGCTGCCCCAGAGCCAGTCCCCTGTCCAGAGGACAATGCAGCACCTGGGGAGGGTTCTGGGGGCATTTACAGGACTCTGGATTCCCCCTCCTCTTGAACACGGGCTTCCTCAGAATCCTTGTGAGTCATGAGCAAGGTTGGGCGTGCCCTTGAAAAGGCTGGCAGGGGCTGGTCCAGGGGCACTGGCCAATGTAGTAGGACCATGCTACCATCCTCCTGCTGACCCTCCAGCTCTGGGCTGGATAAGGGAGGCTGTGGCTGGGAATGGGATATGGGGAAGAAAGGGCAGGAATCCCTGTCCTCCTTTCACCTTGGGTCTGGAGGAGATGCCTGACCAGCAACTCCCCAAGGCCAGCCAGGTCAGATGCTGTCTTGTGCTTAGCCCGGTGCCCGGGTCCCTGCCTTTGCAGTTCACTCAGCAGCCCCTGCCCCTCCACCTCCAGGGCCTGTGGCCTCAGGAGAACCCTGCTGGTTGCTGGGGCGGGTGGGGCCTGGCTGCCGCAGTGATCTGGTGGAGGAGGGAGGCCAGAGCTGCCTTGAAGCCTGAGGCTGTGGAGTATGGGGGTGGGGAGTTGGGGAGCCCAGAGCCTCCCTTGGGAGCCAGGGCTGGGCCTGGGCTCCAGCTAATGGAAGGAGCTGGCTGAGCTGGCTGGGCAGTAAGCTGGTGGGCAGGGTCGTGGAAGGCATTGGGGAGGCGCCTGCAGAGGCTCTGAGGCTGTCGTTGGGGTTCCTGCTGTAGACCCCCTACATCTAAGAGGTTGGGGGCTCAAAGGCCTGGGCAAAATGGAAGGTTGAGGGGTGGCTGGGTATATCTGAGGTTTCAACTAGGAAGGATGGGAGCCCTCTAGGTGGGAGTTCCCTGCCTCTCTGTGCTATTTCGCGGGAGGTGATTTATTGAACACAGGAGAGGAATATACACAAGCACTACCTGCTCCACAGGTGGACAGGGCAGCTGGGGGCCGCGTCCTGGGGAGGCCCCTTAGCGTGTTCCTCCTCCTTGTACTCCCAGCTCCGGTCCAGGAGGGTGGAGGCCTAGAGGATACCTCCTATAGCTGCTGAGGACCCATGCCACCCCACCTCCTGGGGAGGGGCCTATGGCAAGGCAGAGCCAGGGCTGTGGCCAATGAGGGCAGGCTAGGACTGGCAGGCTTTAATTTTTAATTTTAATTTAATTTTTTTGAAAGAGATTTTTGCTATAGGGCATGTATGCTCACCAAGAGACAGGAAGCAAGAAATCACCCCTCGGGGGGATGGCCATGCCATAATCCCTTCTCCTCCATTCTCCTCTTGGGATCCTGGGCACACATGCACGGTGTGAGGTTTAAGCTGCCATGTCTGGGACTCAAACCACAGTCGACTGCATGGGAGTCCTGTGACATAACCATTACGCCATCTGCTGGTCCCTGGCAGGTTTTTAATGTGAGCTGGTGGATCATTTTAAGATAGCCTGGGACCCCAGGTCAGATGTATGCCTGGGGTAGCTCTGGCTGGTTCCCTGTACACCCCATCCCCTCTCCACAGGAGCGGTTTCAAGTCAAGAACCCCCCTGCAGCCTACATCCAGAAGCTGAAGAGCTACCTGGACACTGGTGGGGTCAGCCGTAAGGTAGCCACTGACTGGATGTCCAACCTGGGGGTACGCACCTCCGCTTTCCGCTGTCTCTTTCTCTGAGCCTCCACGCTCTGGGTATCTGGCGTGTGTGTATAAACTTTTTCGCGTGAGTGTATGTGAGTGTGCATGTGTATGTGTTTGTTGGGCATCGAGTGTGCCCTGAGTGTGTATACTTTTCCAGGGGCCTTTTGGGATGCTACCTGTGCTTTCATGGGTACACTTGTGTGCACTCATGTGTACCCATGTGTCCATGCACAGATGCATGTATCATGTGTATACTTTTGTGTCTATGCTTGGATGTGCATGTGTGTACCTGAGTCCATGAATAGGAGAGAGACTGTGTGTGTGCACACCCAGGATATTCATGTTGTGTATATGTGTGTGTGTGCACCCATGACGTTCACGTTTGTGTACATGTGTGTGCATCTTGATGTGTGTATCCTGAGTCTGAATAGGAGAGAGATTGTGTGTGTGTGCACCCAGGATATTCATGTTGAGTGTGTGTACGTGTGTGTGTGCTGTGCACCCATGACATTCACATTTGAATGTGTGTGTACATGTGTGTGCATCTTGCATGTGTGTATCCTGAGTGTCTGTGCATGGTGTGGCACCCAGGGAGCCTTGCTGTGCCAGTTCACCTAGTCCGTGAGAGCTCCTTCTGCTGGGCAGGTGTGTGGAGGTGGTGGGGGAGGCTGAGCGTGAAAGGCCACACACCAGCGGTGGGAGGGCGGGTGCTGCTGGCTGCTGCTCAGGATTTGGCGGCCTATGAAAGGCCAGGCTCCACCCACCAGACTCCCCTGTTCTCGACCCCCAGTTTAAGAGGAGGGTTCAGGAGTCTACGCAGGTGCTGCGGGAGCTGGAGACCTCCCTGAGGACAAACCACATTGGGTGAGCCAGGCCCAGATCCCTCTGCCTCCAGGCAGCCCTTGGGCTTCCCTGCCTCCTCCCCTGTCCTTGGCAGGTGCCTGTCGTCACCTCCTGGTGGGTGTCCAGGACAGCTTCCCCTCTTTCTCCCCTCCTGCCCACCCTCTGGCTGTGGGCCCTGCCTGGGCCCCTCACCTACTCTGGCATCATGGGTCTCCTGAGGTGGGGGTGTGTTGGTGTCTTCTTGGGGGAAGAGCACCCCAGGGACCCTTGCTGTGCCAGTTCTGTGCCCACTGGGGATAGCCCCTCCTCCCTGGCTGGACCTCAGGGAAAACTGTGCCCACAGGTGGGTCCAGGAGTTCCTCAACGAGGAGAACCGCGGCCTGGATGTGCTCCTTGAGTACCTGGCCTTTGCCCAGTGCTCCGTCACGTAAGCCCCTGTCCCCAGCCCTCATTGCTGAACCTCGGTTGTTGCTCCCCATGCCTTGCCCACTCCTCTGGCCAGTTCTAAGCAGTGCAGCCCAAGTCCACCCTGGAATCCGTGCACTTGGCCCTGAGTGGTGCCCCTTCTCGAAGGCCTGTCCTGGACAGGGAGGGACGTCCCTTCTCCCCGCACTACACTCACTGCAACAGCAAGGACACAGCCTCCTCTCCAGTGCCCTGGTCTCTCCTGCAGATCTGCCTGTCCCTGCGGTTTCTTCCGTCTCCCCCCCGCCAAGTGCCATCTGCAGTGCTGGCCTCCAACCCCACTGCGTCCTGTCCCCAGGTATGACATGGAGAGCACAGACAACGGGGCCCCTAACTCGGAGAAGAGCAAGCCCTTGGAGCAGTCGGTGGAAGATCTCAGCAAGGGCCCGCCCTCATCTGGGCCTAGAAGCCGCCACCTGACTGTCAAGTATGCAGGCCCCATGGCAGGGTGGCAGGGAGAATGGAGAATTTGCCCCTACACTGCATGTAGCCAGCTGCACCCAGAGCCCTTCGGTGGGTGGGAGGGGTAACTAAGTATTAGGCCTCAGAGTAAGAGCCTCACAGAGCTCTGGACAAGATGCTGAGAAGGCGGCAGGGTGGGTACCTAGCTGGAACGTGGGGGGGTCTGGGATAAAAAGGGGATTTCTGGGTTAGTGAGACCCCTCTTGTACCAATCTAACCCCTGTTTTTTCCCATGTGGCCTGCAGATGTCCCCCTTCTCCCCGGTACGTAGCCTCTTAGGGACAGGTGCATGCTAGGCCGTGTCGCTGGGGTGGTGGTGGGGTTGGACAAGGTGTTCAGCTGGTGCCACATGCTGGGTCTGCAGACAGATCCCCATCCTGATGAAGGTGGGGGCGGTGGATGACCCTGGGATGTCATGGGACCCCTGGCTTCCCACTTTGGGTCTGGGGAATCAACTGCATTTTAAGCCCCACACGCTCACAATGTTTCTCTGTTTGTTCGTCCCATTATTCAGTCAACAAACATCTTTTAGCATTTACTGTGCGTTAGGAGTGTGAGAGCTACCTAGGAGACAGATCACTGTGCCTTTAGGGGCCTACAGTCTAGTGGGGGACAATTCAGGGTGACACACTGTCACGAGGGAGTGACTGGGAGCTCTGAGAAAGGAGTTGGCCACTGCCTAGGCCATCAGGAAGGCTCTCTAGTAGAGGTGGCATTGAAACATGTCTTACAGGTGAACACAGGCTTTACAGACAGTGAGGAGGACCGGGAAGGGCATTCTCGGCAGATGGGACACCATGAGGACAGACTCAGGCATAGGGACCAGCAGGCAGCATGATGGCTGGGGTGCTGGATCCCACATGGCCAACTCCATAGTTCGAGTCCTGGAACTGCAGCTTGAAAAACACACCAGGTGGATATATATGTGTGCCCAATGGAGAGGAGAAAGGAGGAGAAGGAATTGCAGTGTGGCCATCCCCCCTGGGGGGGGGATTTCTCACTTTTCTCTTGGGTGAGCACAAGCTCCTTATGGCAAAAATCTAAAAAAACAAAACAAAACAAAACATAAAACCAAACCACTCAGGCATATTTGAGTGGTGATGAGAAAGGATGATGTGGCAGGCAGGGGGAGGGCTCTGTCAGGAGGAGGCAGGGCTTCCCACTATAATTGGAAACGTGCCGCAATTGTCAAGAGGACCAAGTGGAAGTCACAGTTGGCAGTTGTGCAACAATAAAAGTATCACTTTTTTTAAGAAGTTTTTGCCTTAGCGTGGGTGTGCTTGCAGAGAGACAGAGAGACAGAGACAGTGAGAGGAAAGGTAAGAATCACCTCCCAAGCGGGATGGCCATGCTACATTCCCTTCTCCTCTATTCTCCAAGGATCTTGGGCACACAGCACACACGTCCAGCATGATTCTGAGGCCACAGGGTCTGGGACTCAAACCGTGGTCGGCCATGTGGTAGTCCAGCGATGTAAGTGTTACGCCATCTGCTGGCCGCCGTATCACACCTTTTTTGGGCAGAGTTGAGCACATTCCTATTGCACGTGCTATGTGCCAGGCACCGTCCTAAACTGATGTCATAGTCCCCACAACCCTATCAGGAAGGTACCAGTGTTAGTATTCCTGTCTCAGGAATGAGGAAAGTAACTCTCCCCATAAGTGGTGAGCGGGGATTTGAACAATGGCAATATGAATTCAGAGCTGCCTCTCATGGAAGCCAAGCCAGGTGGCCCTGAGTGCCACCTGTGGACAGCTCTTCTTCTTCTTCCTTTTTTTTTTTTTGAGAGGTTTTTGCTATAGGGCATGTACACTCACCAGAGAGATAGAGAGAGACAAAGAGACAGAAAGCGAGAAATCACCCCCCAGGAGGGATGGCCACACTGCAGTCCCTCCTCTTCCGTTCTCCCCTGGGGATCTTGGGCACCCACACGCACACGCCCGACATGAGTTTAAGCCACCAGGTTCAGGATTCGAATTGTGGTCGACTACGTGGGAGTCCAGCAACATAACCATTACGCTAACTGCTGTTCCCTGGACAGCCCTTCTCTGGCTGTCTTTTCCTGCTGTGGGCGCTCCACCTGGACAGCACAACAATGTTTTTATTCTCTTCTTTTTGCTCTTCCTCTATTTTAGTTTAGTTTCCCCCCTGCTCCCATAGGGCATATGCTCTTGCCAGGAAGAGACAGAGAGAGAGAAAGAAGGAAATGAGAAATGATCACCCCCAGAAGGAGTGGCCATGCCACAATCCCTTCTCCATTCTCCTCTCAGGATTTTGGGCAAGCACGCATGTCCCCTGCATTTTTCAAGCCGACAGGTCTGGGACTTGAACTGTGCAGTCGGCCATGTGGGATCCAGCTCCTTCACCTTCAGGCCACTCGCTGGTCCACAGTAACCTTCTTCAATGCTAAATCATGGTTAAAGGTCTTTTTAAAAAAATATATATAATTATTTATTTAATTTTATTTATTTATTCATTTATTTTAATTTGACCAGAGAGAGACAGAGAGAGAGAAAGAGTGAGAAAG
>NW_006207854.1:651190-657042 GCF_000334495.1 Tupaia belangeri chinensis
TTGCTGTCCAAAAAATTTTTTTTTTTTTTGGAGAGGTTTTTTTTTTGCTAAAGGGTGTGTGCGCTTGCCAGACAGACACAGAGACAGAGAGACAGAAAACGAGAAATCATCCCCCGGGGAGATGATCACGCCACAATCCCTTCTCCTCCATTCTCCTCTTGGGATCTTGGGCATGCACGCATGTCCCCTGCATTTTTCAAGCCGACAGGTCTGGGACTTGAACTGTGCAGTCGGCCATGTGGGATCCAGCTCCTTCACCTTCAGGCCACTCGCTGGTCCACAGTAACCTTCTTCAATGCTAAATCATGGTTAAAGGTCTTTTTAAAAAAATATATATAATTATTTATTTAATTTTATTTATTTATTCATTTATTTTAATTTGACCAGAGAGAGACAGAGAGAGAGAAAGAGTGAGAAAGAAAGCTGCCAGGTCCAGGACTCGAACCATGGTCAGCCATGTGGGTGACCATGCCACGTGCTGGTCCCATGGTTAAGGGTTTTTGCTTCCCCCACTCCCCAACACCTCCCATGCCAGAGCCCAGGCCCAAGGACTGAAGAAGCTGCAGCTGCCCTTGGCTGGCTCTCTGGTTAGGCAGGCAGGCAGGCAGCAGTGGCCTGAGGTTCGGAGGTGTCCCCCTCTTACTCCAGAGACCATCTGCGTGGTGGGAATGGGAAGCTGAGGCTGGGACTCTGACCCCTGCTGCCTCCTCCACACCCACCAGGCTTACCCCAGCCCACAGCAGAAAGGCCCTGCGGAATTCCCGCATTGTCAGCCAGAAGGACGACGTCCATGTCTGCATCATGTGCTTGCGCGCCATCATGAACTACCAGGTTGGCTGGTGGGCATGGGGAGAGGACGGCGCAAGCCGCTGAGGTTCAGGGACCAGCTGTCCCTCTCACTCCTGTACCCCACTGTGAACCTGGGGATCTGGGCTGTTGGCTCAGGGTTTTGAGGCTGCTGAGCCTCGAGGGAAGCCTGTATCTTCAGGTACCCTGGACACGTGCCTCCCGCGGGGACTTAGGCACATTTACCAAGGGGGGTTGGCCAGTGAGGCCCATGGGGAAAGCAACCTCTAGGTTATTTTGTTTGGAGGACTGCTGGGTGCAGGTAGGTTCTCCCTCACTCAGCAGCCTTCATGGGCTCACCATGTCAAAGGAGCCTGACACTAGCTTTGAAAAAGAGGGCCAGGGCCAGGCTTTGAGAGCTGCAGAAGAGACTAGTTGGATATAAAGAACTCTGAGCTTTGGGCCAGTTAGAGACTAGAATGGCATGGCACTGAGCATGCTAGAGGTGCTGGGCAGGAGGGTGCTGACAACCCTGGAGGCCTGCCTGGAGGTGCTGACCTCTCTTCTCTCTGCAGTCTGGCTTCAGCCTCGTCATGAACCACCCAGCCTGTGTCAATGAGATTGCTCTGAGTCTCAATAACAAGAACCCAAGGTGAGGTCTACAACCCTAACCTTTCTCCACATCTAGACCCTTCTCCTACTTAAGCCTTTACCTACTCTGTCCCCCAAATCTCAGGTTCATTCTACCCCCAAATCATCTCTCCTCTCCTCCTCCTAGTAGGCCCTAGCCCATGTTTGCTTTGGGGCCTGCCTGATCTCAGGGGACAATCTTCTTCTTCACCCAGAACCAAGGCTCTGGTTTTGGAACTGCTGGCGGCTGTGTGCCTGGTACGG
Organism: Tupaia belangeri chinensis; assembly: GCF_000334495.1. Classification (NCBI taxonomy): domain Eukaryota; kingdom Metazoa; phylum Chordata; class Mammalia; order Scandentia; family Tupaiidae; genus Tupaia; species Tupaia belangeri. The sequence goes on from NW_006207854.1 coordinate 652,871, forward strand.
GGAGGACATGACATCATCCTTGCAGCCTTTGACAACTTCAAGGAGGTACTGGAGCCCCCTCCCCAAACATACTCACCTCCATGGAGTCCTGTTGGTGGTGGTCGTGGCCTCTGCTGTGGGTAGCTGGGGACACAGGGTGGGAATCTGGGGAACTCAGAGGCCAAACTAGGTTGGGAAGTTCTAAAGGAAAGGTGAAGAATCATTACTGCCTGGAGTGACAGGGACACTGCTTGGTGGTGACAGGAATAGGTTTAGGGCTCTGCTGCATCTGTGACTCACAGCTTTGCGAGCTCCAGACTGGACTGGATGCCTACACCCTGGAGTGCTGATTGGTTACCAGGCTTGCAAGAAGTGGATGCATGGGGCCCACAGGATAAACTTATCCACCCCTCTAGTGACTGGCGAGTGCCTACTACATGCCCGGCGTGGGACTAGGCATTTGAGATAGATCAGCAACCAGAAGAAACATGGAAGGGAGGGGAAGACAGATGGTAAACAGCATAATACATAACCTGTTAGAAAGTTAGAAAATGATCAATGCTGGGGGAAGAGGGAGGTTGCAGGGGGAGCCGCAGTGGTTACAGGGCAGGCAGGGAAGGTCTCATTGAGCAGGTGAGATCTGAGCAAAGCTCTGAGGAAAGTGAGGGACTCACTTGAGTAAGACCATGCCAGATGGTCGGAACAGCACGTGCGAAGGCCCCAACGTGGGAGTGTGTCTGGTCTCCAATGTAGCTGGGGTGGAGTGGGGGGCATGGGAGAGGGTGCTGTGGAAGAGACTGAGAAGGATTTGAAGCAGAGGAGCAACTTGGCCTTACTCAGATTTAACTTGAGAGGAGCCGCAGAGGCACTGAGGTGGGGGCGGCCGAAAGATGGTTTAGGAGCTGTGTCTCTGGGTCCTCAGTGAGAGCCTCTCCCTCTCCAGGTGTGTGGGGAGCAGCACCGCTTTGAAAAGCTGATGGAATATTTCCGGAATGAGGACAGCAATATCGACTTCATGGTGAGCTCAGGACTCGGGGCCTGAGTGTCTGGGTTCTGCCCCAGCAAAGCGTGGGTATTGGGCGAGGGCAGAAGGATGGGGGATGGCTCAAGCTGCAGAGGTTCTGGGACACAGAGGTGAACACAGGTAGGGACATAGCTGGGTTAGTGGAGTGAGAACTGTGGAGAGGGAGGAGGACTTGGGGTGAATAGGGGTAGAGGGCACCTCAAGGTCATAAACCCAATCCTGTCCCCGGTTCCCAGGTGGCCTGCATGCAGTTCATCAACATTGTGGTCCACTCGGTGGAGAACATGAACTTCCGGGTCTTCCTACAATATGAGTTCACCCACCTGGGCCTGGACCTGTACTTAGAGGTGAGCCCTGTACTCTCCCCAGACTTAATCACTCACTCACTGTAGACTCTGGCTGAGTGGTTAACAGCATGGGTATGGGGTCAGGCAGGCCTGGGTTCAAATCCTGGCTCTGCCATTTCCTAGGCATGTGACCTTGAATAAGTCTCTTTCTCTTTCTGAGTCTCAGTTTACCCATCTGTGAAATAGAATCACAGAGAATGATGACCGTGCCTGGTGCATGACAGGCACCCAGTCCATGGAGCTGTTGCTGCAAGCAGGACAGCCTCAAGGTGGCCTTGGGACTGGCTCTGACTCAGCATATAATGGGAGATGGCTCCTGCCCGATGGGGCCAGGACACGGGAAGGTGGACCTCAGAGCTTGGTGCTTCCTGGTCCAGCCTGAGCAGAAAGCTGCAGCATCTTCCCTGATTCCTCCAGGAAATTTTCTGGAGGAGTGGGGCCTTTGGGATTGGATTTTTGAAAGTGAGAACTAACAAAAGGTGAAGAGCAGGCTGGAGGGACCAGCAGTTAGCATAATGGATATGTTGCTGGACTCCCACATAGTCGATCCGGTTTGAGTCCCGGACCCGGTGGCTTAATCTCATGCCAGGCGCGTGTGCGTGTGTGCCCAAGATCCCGAGAGGAGAATGGAGGAGAAGGGATTGAGGTGTAGTCATCCCCCCTGGGCAGTGATTTCTCGCTTTCTGTCTCTCTGTCTCTGTCTGTCTGGCAAGCGCACGCGCCCTATAGCAAAAACCACTCCAAAAAAAGAAAAAAAGAGAAGAAAAAGAGCAGGCTGGGGTGGTATAGTTCCACAATGGAATAGTACCCAGCCGTAAGCAGAAAAAATGATACAGGTTTTAGCATGGATACACAAGGAGCCTCAAAACATCATGCCACGTAAAAGCAGCCAGACACAAAAGGCCAGATACTACACGATTCCTCTATGTGCAGTGTTCAGAATGGGCAAGTTCTCAGAGACAGAAAGTAGGCTCCTGGTTGCCAGGGGCTGGGGGAGGAGAGGATAGGGAGTGGCTGCTACCGGATACAGGGTTTTTTTGGGGGGTGATGAAAATGTTCTGGAATTAGTGGTGTTGGTTACATAACCTTGTGAATGTACTAAAAATGACTGAACTGTATACTTTACCATAGTGAATTTTGATATATGAATTATATCTCAATAAATAAAGAAACAAAAAAAGCAAGCTAGGGCTTAGGCCCCTTCTTCTGGGCCCCCATGGTGGTGAGGGTTGGAAAGACCCCCGCACACCGGCCTCACCCTACACCTTCCATCTGGGGGACAGAGGCTTCGGCTCACCGAGAGTGACAAGCTGCAGGTGCAAATTCAGGCGTACCTGGACAACGTTTTTGATGTGGGCTCGCTGCTGGAGGACACGGAGACCAAGAACGCGGTGCTGGAGCACATGGATGAGCTCCAGGAGCAGGTTTCCCTGGTGAGAGCGGGTCCTGAGCCCAGCCCAGCACAGTGACCCACAGGACCCGTCTGTCACAGGGTCCCATGCTGGCATTAGGCGCTGGGCCACAGGCACTGTTTGGGATGTGGATTGGAGGTGGCAGTCTGCCTGGCCCTTGTGTCTGACCTGCACCCAAATCCTGAGTTCTCTGGGTGCTTCCTCAAGGAGCATTCAGAGAGCACCTCGCTGAGCTGAACCTATAAGGAGGGCAGGCCCCTCCCTCCCCATGCTCACGCCTCTGCCCTGATGTGGGTGAATTGAGTGCCTGGGGCCCCTCCAGCTCAGTCTCTTCCTCTCCACCCACCTCCCTCATCAGTCATGCCTTAGTTTCCCCTCCTCATTGCCTTGGGTTCGAGCGCCAGGCTCGGCCCACCCGCGACTCACTGGGCTGAGCGGATGTGGGAGCCTCCCCCAGTCCTCCAGGCAGGCATGCCTGATGCCACCCCCTCACTGGCGGTGCCCGGGCTTGGCCGCGGTGGGTAGCTTACCATGTGCGGGTCCCACAGCTGACAGAGCGGCTTCGGGACGCGGAGAACGACTCCATGGCCAAGATTGCAGAGCTGGAAAAGCAGCTAAGTCAGGCCCGCAAAGAGTTGGAGACCCTGCGGGTGAGGCTGGGGCGTGGGCCGGGCCGGGGTTGGGCGGGTGCCTGAGAACAGACTAGCCCGGGCTTCTAGGTTAGGCATCTCCCTTCAACCCGGGAAAACGGCAGGGGCTCTGTGCCTGGGAGCCGGCGGGTGAATACTGACCCTTCCCCTTGGGGCTCTTAGGAGCGCTTCAGCGAGTCCACCGCCATGGGCGCCTCCAGGCGTCCCCCCGAGCCCGAGAAAGTGCCTCCCGCCGCCTCGGCACGGCCCTCAGCCCTAGAGCTGAAGGTAGAGGAGATGGAGGAGAAGGGGTTAATCCGTATCCTGCGGGGGCCGGGGGATGCTGTCTCCATCGAGATCCTCCCCGTGGTCGCTGTGGCAACTCCGAATGGCAGTGATGCTCCAACTCCAGGAGTGCCCACCGGCTCCCTGAGCCCAGGTATGCAGGCACTTCAAGCTGGGGGTGCAGGGAACCAGCCCTGGAGGGGAACCTGGGGGTATCTCTGGCGCGGAGACGTGGGAGAGGGAGGTTCGGATTGTGGGCGTGGTTCAGGTGGGAGCTGGTGGGTTGAAAAGATCCCAGCACGCATGCGCATGCGTAAGGGGGCCAGCGGTGGCCACAAGACCACCCTAGCTGAGAAGTTGACACGCCCCCTCCCCCTGTCCAGCGGCCCTAGGTTCAGATCTCCCGTCTGCCGCAGAGGCAGAGCGGAGTCCAGAAGCAGCGCCGCTGCCGCCTCCACTGCCTGGCCTCCCCTCGGAGCAGGAAGCACCGCCCCTG
>NW_006207854.1:658270-665253 GCF_000334495.1 Tupaia belangeri chinensis
CGTTGCCTGGAGACCTGCCTCCCCCACCGCCGCCGCCACCACCGCCACCGCCGCCACCTGGCACGGATGGGCCTGTGCCTCCGCCGCCCCCACCACCTCCCGGAGGTCCCCCTAATGCCCTTGGAGGGCCGGGCCCAGAGATGGGCCCAGGTGAGTGGAGCGGACTGCCCCGACCTAGGGGGAGACGGAGGGCGGGGCCTGGCCTCAGCAGGCTCCAGTACCCTCTATCTGGGGGTCTCCTACTGCCTCCTTGCCTGCCCTGTGAGTCTCACTGGGCCCCAAAGCCCTTCAGCGCCCTCAGAACTTAGTCCTCCCTCCTTGTCCCAGGAGTGAAAGCCAAGAAACCCATCCAGACCAAGTTCCGGATGCCACTCTTGAACTGGGTGGCCTTAAAACCCAGCCAGATCACAGGCACAGTCTTCACAGAGCTCAATGACGAGAAGGTGCTGCAGGTAAGTGTGGCGCTGCCTTGCTCCCAGTGGGGACGCCAGAAGAGAGGATTGCACAGGTCATGCTGGGCACTGGGGGTCATCACCACTCAGTTTTGCCGGCGAGGAGGTGCAGGCTCAGGGAGAGGTATTAAGCGGAACTGGATTGGTGCATCTAGAGACGGTGTCCTCTGGAGGCTTTTCCCTCATCCCTGCAGAGGGGTGCACCTCTCCCAAGTCTGGTCTCTCCTTTCAGCGTTTCTCACGTTTTCCTACAGACAACAGGGCCTTAGACCTGAGTCCACTTTCCTTTTTCCAAAAGGGGTGTTCTCCTCTTGCCTCCAGGCTTTTGCTTATACTGTCCCCCTGCCTAGAATGCTCTTTCCACTCTTTTTTTTTGGGGGGGGGAGGTTTTTGCCGCAATCCCTTCTCCATTCTTCTCTTGGGATCTTGGCCATGCACACACATGTGCTCGGTGTGAGTTTAAGCCACTGGGTCCGGGACTTGAACCGTGGTCAACTACATGGGAGTCCAGCAACAGAGGCATTACGCCAAGTGCTGGTCCCCCCTTCATCATTTTACAGTTGGCCAAATCAGCCCTTCCTTCAGCTTTAGTGACTCCCTGGGTTCTCCTTCAGGCTTCCTGTAGGGCTTGTGATCTACATAGCTTACTGGTTTTATTTTACTGCTGATGGCCTGGTCAGGGCCAGAAATGGTGCTTCTAGCTCAGGGCACAGTACTCAGCCAGGAGTGTGCCAGACCTTAGTCCTGCCCAGCCCCAGCTCCTCCCCCCTATGCCTTCAGGAGCTGGACATGAGTGACTTTGAAGAACAGTTCAAGACCAAGTCCCAAGGCCCTAGCCTGGACCTCAGTGCTCTCAAGGGGAAGACAGCCCAGAAGGCCCCTAGCAAAGCAACACTCATCGAGGCCAACCGTGCCAAAAACCTGGCCATCACCTTGCGCAAGGGCAACCTGGGGGCTGACCGTATCTGCCAGTCCATCGAGACGTGAGTGCCCCTGTTCTCAGCTTGTGGGCAGCCCAGCCCCTCTGCTAGACTGGGCTTCTCAGGCAGGTCCTAACGAAAGAGCCCCAATTGTGGGACAGATCCCATAGAGCCTCATACCAACCCTGGGCAGGGAACTTTGTCCCATTTTCAGGCTGTGGAAACAGGCTCTCCTGTAAGTCCATGCCCAGATTGGGACGTCTTCACTTCCTCTTGCCTCTGCCCAGTTGTGGGACCTCAGGCTGTGGATTTATGAGGGATCTTCAAAAGTATATGAAAAAGCATATTATGAAAAAAATATACATGGTTTCAAAAATTTTTTGCACCCAGATAAACTTTTATTTTTTACATTTTTTGCTATAGGGTGTGTGCACTCTCCAGAGAGGGAGAGAAAGTGAGAAATCACCCCCCAGGGGGATGGCCACTCCACAATTTCTTTTCCCTCATTCTCCTCTTGGGATTTTGGTTATGCACACACACACCCGGTGTGGTTTCCAAGCCACTGGGTCCGGGACTCAAACTGTGAAGTCAGCCCTGTGGGAGCTAACCTTAACCACTGTGCCACCTGCCGGTCCCCAGATAAACTTGTACTTTAATTCCATTTTTCAGTGAACCTTTTGAAATCTGCTCATCTCGCAGGGCATCTACCACTGATGTATGATGGGGAGCTGGCCAGTTCCCCTTTTCCCCTGACCCCTACCTCTTATTCTTTGAAGCTGTCAGCAAATCGAAAATCCTGAAGTTTATTCAGTTGAGTGGGGGGAGGGGAGAGTCCTGCCTTCAGGAACCGCTGAGTGTGGGCTGATACCTACTCGCCCCCACCCAGGTATGACCTGCAGGCTCTTGGCGTGGACTTCCTGGAGCTGTTGACCCGCTTCCTGCCCACGGACTATGAGCGCAGCCTTATATCCCGCTTCGAGCAGGAGCAGCGGCCTATGGAGGAGCTGTCGGAGGAGGATCGCTTCATGCTGCGCTTCAGCCGCATCCCACGCCTACCCGAGCGCATGGCCACGCTCACCTTTCTGGGCAACTTCCCGGACACGGCCCAGCTGCTCATGCCGGTGTGGGCGGGACGGGCAGGGTGGTGTGGCCTGCGTTGGGGTGGGACAGGCAGCTCCCAGCTTGGACTCCCAGAAGATATCTGGGAGTACCTGAGCCTGACAGGGAGGCTCTAACTTATCTCACCTCTCCCATCCCACCCCCAGCAACTGAATGCCATCATCGCAGCCTCAATGTCCATCAAGTCCTCTGACAAACTCCGCCAGATCCTGGAGGTGAGAGTCCAGGGGAATGGAAACGGGGCCCACACTTGCCTGTTCTGGGGTGTCTGAGAGGGATACTCAGGCCCTGCCCACCTGGATTGCAGCAAAGATATTCCCTCTTCTCCCATATGTGCTAAGCGGGATGGGGTGTGGAGGCAGGAATTAGGTGTAGCAGCCAAGGCTGTAATAGCCACCCGAGGCCCAGCCCAGGGCTTGGCCCCCCTAGAGTTTCAGCACTAGCCGCAGAGCAACCACCTACTCGGGGAAGAGTCTGGAACTAATAGAAATGGCTGTTAGAAAGCCTAAGAGGGGATGTTGGAAGCACAGTCTGGGGTTGCCTTTGGGGTTGCCTCAGCCCCAGCACCCTGCTAAGTGTCTCTCCCCGGCCTCCCCCAGATCGTCCTGGCCTTTGGTAACTACATGAACAGCAGCAAGCGTGGTGCAGCCTATGGTTTCCGGCTCCAGAGTCTGGATGTGGTGAGGAGGGGCCCCTGGCCTGGGGAATAGGGGCTGGCTGGTGGCATGTGGCTTACGACAGGTCTTTGTGCAGTTGTTAGAGATGAAGTCGACTGACCGCAAGCAGACACTGCTGCACTACCTGGTGAAGGTCATTGCTGAGAAGTACCCCCAGCTCACAGGCTTCCACAGCGAGCTGCACTTTCTGGACAAGGCAGGCTCAGGTGGGGATGTCTAGTTCCTTGGGCAGCAGGGAGAATGAAGCACTGGGGCCACTAGGTTCATGTAGGTCGAGAGGAAGCAAAGGGGCCAAGCAAGGTGTCATGGGGTAGAAGTGCTGCCTGATGCCCTGACTTATACTGTCCACCCCCATCAGTGTCCCTGGACAGTGTCCTGGGGGACGTACGCTCCCTGCAGCGAGGCCTGGAGTTGACGCAAAGGGAGTTTGTGCGGCAGGATGACTGCCTGGTGCTCAAGGAGTTCCTGAGGGCCAACTCGCCCACTATGGACAAGCTGCTGGCAGACAGCAAGACCGCTCAGGTGGGTGGGGCTAATCCAGCCCTAGAGTGGGAAGGCTAGGAAAGGGGGATAAGGGATACTTGCTATTAGAGTGATCTTGAGGCCACAGCTGGGACCCCTGGGGATGCATGGAGCAGGAGCAATGGGTCATCTCTGCTCCTGCCTGTTGGAGCAGAGATGAAGTGGCCGGGCCCCACAGGGTCTATGCTGATGGGGCTGATGGCCTGTGCCCACAGGAGGCCTACGAGTCCGTGGTGGAGTACTTCGGAGAGAACCCCAAGACCACGTCCCCATCCCTGTTCTTTTCTCTCTTTAGCCGCTTCGTCAAGGCCTACAAGGTGTGTGTGTCTTGGGGGAAGGCTGGGAGCCCTGCAGGGCATGGGAGAGTTCCCACATGGGAGTGGGCAGGTGGAGGCTGTCTCTGTCTAGGGGTGGAGTAGGGAGGGAGGGAGGACTGTCCTCATGGAGACTCACCTTGGCCTCAGAAAGCTGAGCAGGAGGTGGAACAGTGGAAGAAAGAAGCAGCTGCCCAGGAGGCAGGCTTGGACACCTCTGGCAGAGGGGAGCCCTCAGCACCCAAGGTAGGCAGCTGCCCCTAAATTTGGTGCCGGATGCATGGTATCCCCTTTACCCTCTGGCACCACGCCTGCTCTCATTTATTACAGACAGACTCTGCCCAGGGTGGGGCCGATGCCCCTAGAGCCTGGGATAGGGAGGGGTTCCTTCTGCTCAAGCCAGCTGTCTGTTGTGGGGGGTCAGGTGGATGTTCTAAGATTTGATGTTCAAGCTGGGGGGGTGGATAGAGGTCCTGGAACTAAAGCGTACATCTTCCCTAGTCCCCGCCCAAGGCCCGGCGACAACAGATGGACCTTATCTCTGAGCTGAAACGGAAGCAACAGAAGGAGCCACTCATTTACGAGAGTGACCGTGATGGGGCCATCGAAGACATCATCACAGGTGAGGGCGTGGCCAGGCCTCTATCCTGTCCCCCGTCTGTCTCTCTATGCTGTCCTCTGTCCACGTGCACTGCCCTGGGGTCTGGCTTCTTCACTGCCTTTTGCTACTTTTTCTATTTTTCTTTCCTTTTTCCTTTCCTGCCCCCTACCCTGCCAACCCCCATCCTCAGTGCTCAAGACGGTGCCCTTCACGGCCCGCACCGGCAAGCGGACATCCCGGCTCCTCTGTGAGGCCAGTCTGGGAGAAGAGATGCCCCTCTAGCCCCTCAGGTACCCAGATGGCCTGGCCCGATTCCAGTGGTGCTCATAGCCCTGGGACCCTGTCGGGACTGAGTCCTGCCCTGGTGTGGGCCACTTCATGGCTGGGATGTATTTGAGAGGGTCGGGGAAACAAAGCGCTTCTTCCCACCTGTACACACTGGGTCCTTAAAGGGTGCGCCTGTGCCCTGGGCTGTGATCCCAACTCAGGGCAGCCTCCTGAAAGGTAAATGTGTCTCTCCTGCCTGCCAGATCTTCGGAACCAGCCCTACATCCGCGCAGACACAGGCCGCAGAAGCGCTCGTCGGCGTCCTCCAGGACCCCCTCTGCAGGTCACCTCTGACCTCTCGCTGTAGCAACTATTTTTGCAGGTGGAATCTGCAGGGGTGTGGGACGGGGCAGGCTGGGACTCACGGAAGGTGGTCTTCTGCTCGGCAGGGCCGGGCAGCCCTGGGTAGCCCCCTCCTCCTCTGTCCACCGCCATGGGCTAGCCTCAAATGGGCTGGAGCATCCTCCTTTCACCATAGAGGGCACCATCCCCAGCCCCTTCCTCCAAATGCTGCTTGCAGCACCTCTGCCCTTGCCACTCCTCCTCCAAATAGCCATAATTAGCCTCAGAAGGAGCCTGGCCTGTAACTTATGAAGTGCACCTTCCCCCCCTCAACCCCCAGCCCGGAGGACCTGAGGCCTTTCCATGGACCTTATTTTTATACAAGAATAATAAAGATGTTTGCAAAAGATTGGCGTTCGACCATTGCACGTCCCCACCACGCGAACCTCTTAACGCTCAACAAACCCTTTACTTATACAAGCTCTTGATAGCAGGTCTCTGCAGACAGGCTGGCGAAGGGGAGAAGGGCTGCTTCTGCACTAGAGTGGGGGGTGAGGGGATCAGCTTCGAGGAGCGCGTATGCTGACCTACGAACCCTGTAGGAGGGCGGAAGGGTCGTGTGGCGTGTCAGGCTCTCAGCTCTGGTTAGAAACTCGCTGGTTAAGCAACATTTAAATCCGCCTTCCATCTGCTCTGCCTCATTTCCACCAGCCCGCCTTCTAGCTGGGTACCTTGGTCCCCTTTCTTTTTGCCTGATCAAGACACCTGCCCCATGGCCCTTAAACCTTGCTCTTGTGTTAATCTTGGTTACGCGGAGGAGTGATCTTGGCTTACATCTTAGTGGGTGCCGCATGGCTCACTGCCTACCCCACCGCCAGCCCACTGGCCACGCCCCATCCGTCTCGGTCCGCTCCCGGTGCCCCGCCCCGCCGGCCCTCGCATGCCCCGCCCCTTATTTACATGCCCCGCCTTCACGGACTTACCTCTGCAGATCGGTCCTAGGTTAGGCGGGAGCTTAGGGCGTCCAGGCTGGTAGGGTTTAGGAAGGCGGACTTCGGAGCATGGGGCTCGGTTCCGCGTCCTGCATAATGGCCGCGTCCGCCCCGCCAGATTGGGTATCTGAGAGTAAGGACTGTGCGTGCCCAGGGCAGGCCCCCGGGAGAAGGAAGAGGAGGAGACAGTCCTACTAGCAGGTCCCCGGGAGTCACAGGTGGGGATAGAGGCCGAGTGTGACTGAGAGAATGCCCCCTCTCGCGGGCCTCCGCTCCACGCCTCTGGTCCCCACCCCCGCCCGGTCGGGAGTGCACCCGCTTTGTACATTTTGTGTAGCGAGCGCGCCAGCTCGCCGCTGGAGAGGCCACTGAGGCGCGCGGCCTGGCAGAAGAAAGTGAGATCCACGCGGGCGCGAGCAGGGCGGCTGTGGCCGCTGGACCGGTCCCGCCAGCCTGAGTTCAGCTGCAGAGCCCGCTGCTTCTTGAGGTAATAGCTTGGAAGAAAAAGATAGGGCAGCCCCCTCAAACGCCGCCTCCAGTCCTCTGCATTCTCATAAGTGGGGAAACCAGGGCAGGACGGAAAATCACTTGTCTTTTGTTGGAGGTGAGCTGGGACTCAGGAAACTGACCCAGAATTCCGAGCTCCCTGCTTAGGGACAGGAATAACAGGGGCTCCCTGCACAGGTCAGGGTCTGCTGCCCCCTTCCTGGGTCCAGGAGCTGGGTATGGTTGTGCCCACCTCATCACCTCCTGCCCGGACTTGGAGGGCACAAATAC
>NW_006207854.1:665287-685901 GCF_000334495.1 Tupaia belangeri chinensis
AGCAGCTTGAACAGCATTTCTAAGAACAGAGTCTGCAGGCCTTGGGGGTCGCAGACCCGACTGTTCCTCACCTTGCCTGGGTGGAGAACACAGGAGAGGTTGAGAAGGAGCCTTTCCCAGGCCAGGCCCATCCCTGCCCTACCAACCTGGCCCCTCACCCATGCACTGAGCCAAGCGGTGGTTGTCAGTGAGGACACCCAAGAAGTCTTTGAAGCTTACAATTCCATCACCTGAAAAGAGAGTGGAGGAGTGCTGAGTGCCTGTCCCTGCGGAAGGTCTGCCCTGCACACCCTTCAGCGGCTTTCCAGTAGTTCCAGGGTTTAGAGAACCTGGTTCTGCCTCTAGTCAAAGGTAGACCCCAGTTTGGGGAGAAATAGCCCTTGCCCTGCAGGAGCCAGTTCAGAGCAAAGAAGAACACAGCAGCAAGGTTTAAGGGCCATGGGGCAGGTGTGTTGATCAGGGCAGGCTTCCCGAAAGAGGGAACTTTAAAATAGGACCAGGCAAAGAACCCTGTGGGCAGGGGAGGGCTGGAGGTGAGGGGTGGGCAAGAAAGGCAAGTGGGCAGGGATGGGGGCACCCACCATCCAAGTCTGCTTGTCGCAGAGCCTCACACATGTCCTGGGGACTCAGCTGGATCCCCACGTGGCGCAGGGCAGCTTTCATACTGCGCATGTCCACAGTGCCTGTCGGGCTGGAGCTGAACAGTTTGAAGATATCCTGGAAGGCTGAGGAGAGAGAGGGGGCAGGCAGCAAGATGAACCGAGCACGTGGGAACCCTAAGAGCCACCCACTCTAGCTTAGGCAGGAACGATAACTTGGGTCAGCCCAACTCCTTGGGCATTTTTTTTTTTTCTCCCTGGGCATTATAACTTCCAATACCAAGAACAAGTGGTCACTATGTGTGGGTGCTTCATTAGTTCTCATGTCCCAAACTCATGTTTGTATGAGGAATTCTGTCCAAGGTTACATTGGTAGTCTGACTCTGGAGCTACAACGCTCTGGGCCTTGCTGGTTCCTGGCTTAGAGTGTTGACGACGAGTAAAATGACTCTGCTTCGAGGGGCTTCTGCCAACCCCAGGACATGATCTTTGGGGAAGTTGGGGCAGTGGCTTCTTCAGCCCCAGATCCCTGGGGAGCAAGGGAACGCAGATTCTTTTTTCCTGTTCCTTCCCCCTCTTTCCTGATCGCTTTCACCTTTCCATCCTGTTCATCCATCCATCCGTATACCTTCATTCATCTAATCCCCAGCTGATCTAGTTTCCTTTTCTTTCCCTCCACACCACACGCACACGCGTGCACGCGCACACACACACACACACCCTGGGGTCAGTGAGCCCTACAGTCACAGAGATAAGCACATTCGATGGGCATGGAGGGAAGGTTACAAACCGTGGCATCTTGCAGTGACTCGAGAACCCCTTATACTTCTTCCCTGAGCACCCCTCAGTTTTCTTCCCTATTGCCAGCCCTGGGACCCTCACCTGCCAGCTGCCGGGGTGTCAGGGGCAGCAGATTCTTGTCTGTCAAGCTGCCCGAGGGGGAAGAGGTTGGAAAGGCCTTTGCACCTGCTACAGAAAGATGCCAAGGCCAGGCAGGCCTTACCCCAATCCCAGCACCCAGGTCTGGTGCTGAGTCCCTGCTCTCACCTCTGAGACCCAGAGTCTGAGTCTGACTGTTCCGAATAGGTAGCTGCAGTGTTCTTGCATTCCCTTGCCCCCTGTGGGGTCTGCTCGGCCTTCATGGCCGTGGTAGCTGCTGGCTCCGTCTGGGTCAACAGGTCAGTCTGCAGGTGCAGCCTCCCTCTCTGTGCTCTGCCAGCCTGCTGCTCTTCTGAATCTCCTGTGAGCAGCCTTTGGGGCTTCTGTGGAGGCCTAAGAGGCAGGAGAAGAAAGGGCAGGGGCCCCAGCCCACTCAAGGATTCAGACTCCAGGGCACCCGGGACCAGGCCTCTTGGAGCATAGTTCCTTCTCCTCCCAAGATCCTCCACACCAGGTTGCACCCATAGCCTTCTATCTGGGTACACTCCCCACCCTGGGTGAAGAAGAGGGATCCTCCTCCAGCCCTGGTCACCTGTAGGTTTTCTGTGTCCATGGGGATCTCTTGGTCTTCTGCCCTCTGCTGCCTGAAAGGCAGAATCACAGGCTCTGAGGCTGGCCCAGTGCCCTACCCTGCAGCCCAAGCTGCCTTCACGTTGGATCTTAACGTCGACTGGCGATTGGCAGTAGGTGCACTGTCCCTCACAAGTCCACTTCGCCCTGCTGGGGCACTGCTGCTTTATTCTTTTGAGTTTCTGCCTCCCTTAAGGCAACTCCTCTCTGGATGCTAAGTCAGGATGGCAGGCGTGTGTGCATGTGTGCCCCAAATCCCAAGAGAAAAATGGAAGACAAAGGAGTGTGGAATGGTCATCCCTTCTGGAGGATGCTTTTTCACTTTGATTCTCTCTCTCCCTCTCTTTGGGAAGCTCTAGCACACAAGCTCTGCAGCAAATAAAAGCAATTTTCTAAACAATATGCAGGTCAAAGAAGAAATTTCAAGAGATAAAAATATTTAAAAATATTTTGAAGTATGAAAGTGAAAATGCAACTGATTCAAAAAAATTTTAAAAATATTTATTTATTTAATTCCATTTGTTGTTATATTTATTTATTTATTTATTTATTTATTTATTTATTTATTTATTTATTTATTTATTTATTTATTTATTTATTTATTTATTTATTTATTTATTTATACCATGGTCGACTACGTGGGAATCCAGCGACATAGCCATTACACTAACTGCTGGTTCCCTTTTTTTGTTATTATTTTAAAATTTGACCAGAGAGAGACAGAGCAAGAGAGAAAACAAAAGTGAAAAAGCAAGCCATCAGGTCTGGGACTCGAACCGTGATTGTTGACCATGTGGGAATCTAGCACCTTTAACCACCACACCACCTACTGGCCCATTAACTGATTAAAAATGAATGGAGAGCAAAAGCAGTGCTCAGAGGAAAACTTACAGTGCTGAATGCATATTTTAGGAAAGGAGAGGTATCAAAATCAATAATCTAAGCTTCTGCCTTAGAAAACTAGAAAAAGAAGAGCAAATTAAATCCAAACTAAGCAGCATGAAAATAATAAAAATGACAGACCAGCAGATGGCTTAGTAGTTACATTGCTGAACTCCCACATGGCCAACTGCGGTTTGAGACCTGGACCTGGTGGCTTGAAAATCATACTTGGTGTGTGTGTATGTGTGCCCAAGATCCTGGGAGGAGAATGGAGGAAAAGGGATTGCAGCATGGCCAGCCCCCCGGGGGGTGATTGCTTGCTTTCCCTCTCTGTCTCTGTCTCTCTCTCCAGGGAGTACACAAGCCTGAAGGAAAAAACTTCTAAAATAAATAAATAATAAATACGAGAGATGAAATCAAAAGCAGGAAATTGATAAAGTCATCAGAACCAAAAACCAGTTCTTTGAAAAGACTAATGACATTGATAAGACTATAATTAGGCTAACTTAAAAAACAAAACAAAATAAACTCTAGAAACAAAAGGGTGGTTGGGGTCCGCACGTGGCATGGTGGTTAAGGCACTGGATTCCCATGTGGCCAACTCTGCGGTTTGAGTCCCAGACCCAGTGGCTTGAAAATCACACTGGGTGCATGTGCATGTATGCCCAAAATCCAAAGAGGAGAATGGAGGAGAAGGGACTGTGGTATGGCCATCCTCTTGGGGCAGACAGAAGCAGAGAATAGAATGGTGGTTATGAGGAGCTAGGAGGAATAAGTTAAGGAGATCTATTGCACAACATGGCTCTATAGTTGATAACAATGTTTTCATTTTTCTTTCAAGCCACCTGAAAGAGAGACAGAGAAAGAGGGTAAGTGGGTTGGGGGCACAATGCCACAATCCCTTTTCCTCTGTTCTCTTGGGATTTGGGAAATGCACACTCATGGACCTGGTGTGATTTTCAAGCTACCTGGTCTAAGACTTGATCTGCAAAGTCAGACATGTGGGATCCAGCACCTTAATCACCATGCCACCTGTTTGCCCAAATAGACAGCATTATTTTTTTCTTTTTTTGTCAATCTCAACAAGATGGAGAGATGGATGAGAAGGGATTGTGGCATGACAATGCCCCACTGGGGGATGCTTTCTTTTTTTTATTTTTGGGAGAGGTTTTTGCCTTAGGGCGCATGTGCTCACCAGACAGAGAGAGGCAGAGACAGAAAGCGAGAAATCACCCCCCCCAAGGGGATGGCCATGCCACAGTTCCTTCTCACCCCTCCCTCGGGATCTTGGGCATGCACGCACACACGCCCAGCGTGAGTTTTAAGTCACTGGATCCGGTTTGTGAACCATGGTCGACTACACGGGAGTCCAGAGGCATAGCCATTATGCTAACTGCTGGTCCCTGGGGAATGCTTTCTTCCTCTACTTCTCTGTCTCTGGCAAGCCCATGTGGCCTCTGGGAATAGGGGATTTAAAAAAGTGAGCCCTAATGTCAACTATACTCTTTGAGTAATGGTGAAGTGTACCATAGGTCCATCAGTCGTAACGAATGTTCTAGTCTGAAGCAGGCTACTGGAGGAGGCTGTGCGTGTGGAGGGGAAAGGGGTGTGTGAGACCTCTGTACTTCAACTCTCTGTACTTTCCACTTAATTTTGCTGTGAACCTAAAACTCATTAAAAAAAAAAAAAAGTTGACTAAAAATAAAACAAACAAAAAGCCCAGAAAGGGTCCAGCTAGGTGGCGTGATGGTTAAAGCAGTTGGATCCCACATGGCTGAGCAGTATGAGTCCCAGACCTGGTGACTTGAGAAACACACCAGGTGTGTGTGTGCATGCCCAAAATCCCAAGAGGAGAATGGAGGAGGAATGCAGTGTGCTCGTCCCCCCAGGGGTGATTTCTCACTTCCCCTGTCTTTCTCTGTCTCTCTCTCTCTGGCAAGTGTATGTGCCCCGTAACAAATTAAACAGACACACACACACACACACACACACACACTTCAGCAAGATGACAAAACTAGAAAAGCCCCTTCTGGGTGGAGCTGCGGGTGGGCCTCCCTTGCTCTCTCATGAGTCCCTGCAGGGGGACATGGCTGGTGGCTGGAGAGCGTAACGACAATTCTAGGCCAGCCCCTCCTGAAACACTGCCCTCCCTTCTCCTTGTCCCCCCTTCTAGTCTCCCCACCAGCAACGGGCTCATCTTTGCTGATCCCACTTTCCCAGCCCTGGGCACCTCCCTCCTCAGGCCTATCCTAAGGCCAGGCAGGCTCTTGAAGATCTCCATGGCTGGACTTTTGATTGACAGGCAGCCATAGATCCTCAGTGGGCCATGAAGCCCACCAAGGTCCAGGACGCCTTCCTCGTTTTCCATGGCATGGCTTCCCAGCTCCCTCTCCCAGCCTTCTCCATCCACCCCATTTCCATGCATGTCCATATCCACACTTCGAGTTCCCTTCCCTCCCTGGCTGCCATTCTCCTCTGCCAGCAGCTTCCCCACATTGCCCGTCTCCTGGGCCCCCACGGCCAAAGCCTGGGCGTGGGGAAACCTGTACATTTGTGTGCATGTTTTGTACATGTGACGGGGCCACAGGCATGTGCGGGGCGTGCTTCCTCTGTGTGTGTGTGACGTGCAGGTCAGCTGATGGTACCTGTGTGTGTGTGCACACGGGTTGCACATGGATATCCACCAGCGCGCACACGCTCTCCCCCACATGTTTAGACACTCCAGCTCATGGCTGTGCCCCCAGAGGACCAGCCCTTCAGCCTCATTTTCTCCCTCCTCGAGCCCTTTGGCACCACCCCTTCCCCATGCCAGGCCCTCTCAGTGGGGAGAGTAGGAAGAACTCCCTTCAGCCTGGCTCCTTCACTGGCCCAGTCCCATCTCCAGGCGGCCCTCTCCTCACATGACCCCAGCACGCCCCTGGTTCAGGCCAGCGGGAAGCCCCTTCTCCCAGTATGAGACCTCCCCAAGACTGGCCAGGAGTCTTCCCTGCCGCCTTAGAGGTCTGGGTAGGTGGGAGTGAAATGCGACTGGGTAGGTGGGAGATGAGCAGAGCCAACACAGAGGGCCAAGCATGGGGTGGCCATGCCCTTGGGGTGATGGGGCTGAGGCAGCAAAACATTGCAGGTGGCATCCCTAAAAAAAATGAGAGTGGGACATGGCAGCCAGGTGAGCTCGCTGGTCCAGGAGCTTTTGCACAAAAAAGTCTGAGCCGGGGCCAGCACTGGAGGTTTTACTGGTTCTGTCTAGTCATTTCTCTGGGGTGGAGGGGGAAGACAGCTTAAAATGGATTTTCAGCAATAATGGATTCCCTTTCTTGGTTTCCGGCACCGAGCTGCAACACAAAAGAGAGAGTGTCACTTGGGCCCCAGCAGGACTGTCTGGGGAAAGGGGTGAAGTCAGAGGCCTTGCCGATGAAGTCACTGGGGGTGTGAGGACCTTCTCTGGCCACTGCTGGGCAGTGGGCCTTGGTGTTTGCATCACCTGGAAGCACGGGGCACCAGAGAAACCTGTCCCCTCGTCGCCCCGACGGCAGTGGCCTGGCTCAGTGTCTGGGGCCTTCGGGCTCTCAGCAGGGCAGACTCTAGCCTGAGCACGTCCCAGGTGGGTGAGGCCACTACTGCCGGGGGTCGGGGGGAGCTTCCAGACGCAGCATGGCCCTGTCCGCTTTGAACCCAGGCCCCTGCCCCAGCCTTGGATGCTCACCCTCCATGGTCCCCACGCCTCCTCCAGCCTTGGCCTTGGCACTGCACCTCAGGCCACTGGAACCTTGTTTCCAGCAGTCTTTATGAGGTCACTGAGGTTTAGGCATCATGCCCCCCCCTCACCCCCTGCCCAGCCCTTCCTTCCATCCTCACATTCCTGCCCAGCCCCTCCCGCGGGGAAGCTGCGATGGGCCTCACTTACTCTTCCTTGGCTTCCTGTAGCTGGGGGGACGTGGCCGGTGGCTGGAGAAGCTTCACTTCCCCTTCAATAGTGGCCTTCTTGGTCCCCAGCTTGCTGAAGTCAAGGTAAGAACAAGGGAAGTTCTTATCTTTCTGATTCCGAGTTGCCTGCTGCTCCCCAGCCTTGGGTGCTTTCTCTGGCAGCATCTCTGAGCACTTTTCTGGCTCCTGCTTGCCTGTGGTGGGCTGGGTGGGCTCTGCAGACGTCTGATCAGCCTTTTGCGGTGGAGCCTTTATCATGTGCTCTAAGCTGGGCAAGTCCATCTTGCTGGAGGAGGCCATGGCCAGGGAAGATGCAAAGTTGATTAGCTCTGCCAGGCCCAGGGTGGGCGAGAGATTGGAGGCAGGCAGGTGGGAGCTTGGTGGGTCCTGGGTGCTTGTGGCTGGAAGAGTTGTGTGGGCACTGAGGATCTGGACCTGCTTTGTGGAGTACTGGATGTACTTGGTGGAGGACTCCTGCCCCGGGGGGCTGGTGTTCTTAGTGTCCGCACTGTCCCTGTCAATCTGCATGTTTATCGCTCGTTGTAGGCTGTGTTCTGAGGCCTGGATGAGCTTGTTCGCCCAGAAGAGGTGCTTGGAGGTCTGTACGCGGATGGAGCGATGAGTACATATCTGGTCCTCCTCGATGGAGCTGCGGTTGCTGCAGCTGGACTTCGCGCTCCACCATCCGAAGTTCTGTGGAGTCGGCATCCCCTCCGAGTCGGGGTGGAGGGACTCTACCTTGTACCTCTGCTGCTCAGGGTCTTCTTCACTGCAGCCTTCCAAGGTAGTCTTGTTATCCTTGGGCTCCAGGTCCTGCTCCGGTTCCGGTTTCGGCACCTGGCACAACTCCTGCTGCAGCATATCCTGGAGCTCCCTTTCAATTTCCTGGTCTTCCTCCAGCTCAGAGTTTCTGTCTGGGGCTTGGTCCAAGTACTCTTTGGGTTGGGGTTCCTGCTCCGGCAATTCTGCCTTCCGCTGTAAAGTTTCAACTAAGATCTGAGGATGCAAGCACTGGGACCCCTGTTCTTGAGGTCCTTCCCGCCCCACTGGGATACTGCCCACTGCCTTCCCAACACTTGGCTCTTCTCAGAGGCCTGCCTGGGGCAGGAGGCAGCATGGGTGTGTGGGAGGGTGGGTGTGTGAGTGTGACTGCACTGGCCTGCTCCTGGGCTTCCAGAATTGTCAAGAAGGACTGTTCAGGATGCAGGGATAATGGGCCTCAAAAAACCCTGCCCGTTGCCTATCACCTCCCTGTGAGAGGTGACCCGCCACTCTTACCCTTTCCTTCTCCTGGACCACCTGGGGCTGAGACTGGAGCTGATGTTGGCTGAAGTCATTCCTGAGGCAGAAGGAGACAGAGTAAGTGATAGGGATCCATGGGATGGATGAGGAGGCTTCAAGGGCAAAGGGGTGCCCGGGTTTCCCAAGGCCCCCTGCCTCAAACAGGGACTGTCAAGGCCCCCTGTCATCCACTCCCATGGCTGTCTCCACTCCCTCCAAGGATTCCGGAGCAGTAGTGTCTAACTTGAGCGAGCTTAGGAGGGTGCTGGAGAGCTTGCCGACTCCTCCCACACTCCCAAGGAGTCTCCGTTTCCATCAAGCACTGCCGGTGAGCTGGTGCAGCTCAGGTTGAGAGCCAGTGTCCACGAGTGGCTTCCTACAGATGGGGAAGCCCAGAGCCATGCCCTCCCTTCAACTGGCTACCCCCAGCTCGGCAGATCTCAGACCAGAGGGCTGTGTGTGTGAAGGGAGCTTTCCCCAGTTCTTCTCAGCCTCTGTCTTCAGGGCTTGGCCACTGTGACCCCTGCTGGGACAGCTCTGTCCTTAGAGAGCAAGGCAGCCTTAAGGGGCCCCGTCCCTGAGCGTGACCCCTCACCCCTCATCCTCCTCTAATGTCAGAGGTCAAAGGCAGAACGGAAGGGGGATGGTAGACACCCCTCCTCCCCGCTAGCCTTTTGGCCCAGATCCTGCCCTTGGGGAAATTTTGGAAATGGGCAAAATGGAGGTGGATCCTGGGTTGGGGGTACAAGGTGTGAGGGATGAGGGCTGGAGGTCCTGGAAAGCTGGGTGGGGGAGGTCCTAGGATGATGGGAGCTGGTTCTCACTGTGTGTCCACGATATCCACCGACTCCTTGCCACAGCAGGGAAATCCATTGGCACCTGGCAGGGAGAAGGAAGTGAGGAGAGGGTGGGGGAAAGTGTCTGTGGGGTTCTGGGGCCAGGGCTGGGGTACTGCTGCAGCCACCTCCTCCCCACGCCTTTTCCCTCTCCTGTCCTACCCCTCCCCTCCTCTGTCCCAGCATCACCAGCCCTACCCGCTCCATTTGCCCTCTTGGCCTCCTCTCTGACTCTCCCTGCGCCATCCATCCCCCTTCTCCACGAGGGGGAATGCTGACAGGCAGTGATCTCTTCTGCCGACAGGCTTTGTGTCGTCTACCTCGCCGACTCGACATACAAAGGGCCACAGCTGGCCGTGGCTGAAGTGAGGAGTGGCATGCACATTTGACTCAAGAAACAGAACACCCTTGCGCTGTGCTCATCCTTCCAGGACACCCCCAGTGAACCCTCCACTCCTGCACCTCTGCCTGCTTTCTCCACTCTCTCTGGGCCGTCTATTCCTGACCTTAGGCCAGGGCCCACATCCCAGGTACTTGAACTCAGGATGCGAACACTTATCAGATGGTTTATGAGTTCCAGTCACTCTCTGCAGAGGAGACTGAGTGACTTCTTGGGGAGGTCAGCCCCACCAAGACCTCCACCTACCCCCCCACCCCCGCCCCTGAGGCTGGTGTCTTTACTGCAGAGACTCCGCCTTCTTTGTCCCCTGGGGGTGGGGGTGTGGAGGGACACCAGGCTGCCCTACACTCTGCTCCCCAGGGTATGGGCAGGGGACAGTGCTGGACGTCATGGTGATTGTGTCTTCGTGCAAGGTAAGTTCCCATGAACCTGGGGTGTGGCAGGGAGTGGCAGTCCTGGTTCTGAGTGAGAACTGCTCCTTGGATTATATCCAGAGGATGAGAGGGCGAGCCTGTGGCATGGTGGTTAAAGCCAGAGGATCCTACATGGTTGACTGTGTGGTCCAAGCCCTGGACCCAGTGGCTTGAAAAACATGCTGTGTACATGTGCATGCCCCAAATCTCAAGAGAATAGAGAAGGGATTGTGGCCTGGCCATCCCCTCTGGGGGCGGTGGGTGCTTTTTCATTTTCTCTCTGTCTATCTCCAGTGGGCACAAGTGCCCTATAGCAAATTAAAAAACAAAACAAAACAGTTGTGCCTCTTCCCAGAGATGTAGAGGCTGGGTGTAGGGGTCTTTGCGGGGCTGGTCGTAGGTTTGGGATTTGGGTCATGCATGTTTCAGCCTAGGTTTGGGAGATCTTGAATCAGCTGTGGTGGCTTTGAGGGCATCACCATGGAGAAGTCCCTAATGGCCAGCTCAGCGACCCCTTTAGAACCCTTCACCTTCCTGACCACCATGCTCCCCTGGCTTCCTCAATGCATCTCTCCTCTAATGCCAGCTGCCCAAGTACTGCTGCTCCCTGGGCTTCCGATCTCAGGGCCTGCCTTTCTTTGCTGCACACAATTTCCCTGGGACATATAATCAATACCAATAGCCTCAGCTCTTCCATAAACTAGGTGTGAACAGAAGTTATGATGGCGTGGACCCGCTGTTAGCATAATGGCTATGTCACTGGACTCCCATGTAGTCGACCGTGGTTCGAGGCCCAGACCCAGTGGCTTAAACTCACGTTGGGCATGTGTGCGTGCGTGCCCAAGATCCCGAGAGGAGAATGGAGAAGAAGGGATTGTGGCATGGCCATCCCTCCTGGGGGGGGGGATTTCTCACTTTCTCTCTCTCTGTCTGTGCCTGTCTTTCTGGTGAGCGCACACGCGCTATAGCAAAAACCTCTCAAAAAAACAAAAAAAAGTTATGATGGCGTGAGTATTGTAGCAGCACTGGAGGATGGAAGAAAAAGTCTGAAATTCACTCAGTTTGGAACCTCTGCCTGACCTGGTAATGTTCTATTAGAAATTCAAGTGACATTTAAATGATTTTAGTACATAAAATCATTTCAATTTCCAACTGTTTGTTGCTAATATATGGAAATATATTGATTTTGTGATCTATAATCACGTTAAAATATTTTTAAGAATTTGCTATAGGCTGTGTGTGCTCACCAGACAGAGAGAGATAAAGTGAGAAAGCACCTCCCCAGGTGGGGGATGACCGTACCACAATCTCTTTTCCTCCATTGTCCTCTTGGGATTTTGAACATACATGCACACACACCTGGTATGTTTTTGAAATTGCCAGGTCTGGGACTCGAACTGCATTGTCAGTCATGCGAGATCAAGCCACTTAAATACCACATTATCTGGTATGACCGCTATCTTTTTTATTTTTAATGATTTGTTTTGACTTTATTATTAGTTTTAAAATTTGCTATAGGATACATGTATGAGAGAGAGAGAGAAAAAGTGAGAAAGCAAGTTGCCAGGTCTGGGACTCACATTGCAGTTGGCCATGTGGGAGTCCAGTACCCTAACCACCATGTCACCTACTGGCCCCAGCCACTAGACTCTTATTAGTTCTTCATTTAGTTCTAGTAACGCTTTTTTTGGTAGATGCCATAGGATTTTCTACATAGACAATAATGTGTATCAACACTGTTTTACTTCTTTCTTCCCAATTTCCTATTCTTGTCTTATTACACTGGGAATGATCGCCATAGAATGTTGAGTAGAAATGAGACTGGACATTTTCACTTTGTTTCTGAGCTTAGAGGGAAAGCATTCAGTATTTCACCATTAAGTATGATGTTAGCTGTAATTTTCGTCATAGCTGCCCTTTATCAGGTTAAGGAAGTTCCCTTTCCTACTTTGCTGGAGTTTTTTTTTTGGTGTTTTTCCCACTTTAATTTCTTGCCAGAGGGCCTGTGAGCTTGCCAGAGAAAGAGAAAGAGGAGAGAAAGAGGGAAAAAGCATCCCCCAGTGGGATGTGGTCATACCACAATTATTTTTTATCCATTGCTCCTTTCTGTCAGGATTTTGGGCACACACACATGTTTTCAAGCTGCTGGGGTTGGGATTCGAACCATGGTGACCGTGGATCCAGTTCCCTTAATCATTATGCTACAGGGCCGGCCTAGAATTTTGCCCAGTGCTTTTTCTGCATTTACTGATTTGATCATGTGGTTTTTATTTTATATTCTGTTAATACACTGTAATGTTATAACATTTATTATCATATATTAACATCTGAGTAATGTTCTATTTTTCTGTTGATGGTGAAAAGAATTGATTTTTAAAAATAATTATTTTATTTAACTTTATTTATTGTATTTATTTTAATTTGACTAGAGAAAGATAAAGTGAGAGAGAAGAGAGGGGGAAAGGGAGAAAGCAAGTCACTGGGTCTGTGACTCGAATCACAGTTGGTCATGTGGGAGTCCAGAGCCCCTAATCATCACACCACTTGCCGGCCCCAATAAACTGATTTTTAAAATGTTAAATCAATCTTGCATTATTGAGATAAACTTCAATTGGTCATTGTATATTATTATTTTTATTTTTTCAGGTTTTGGCCTTAGGGCGCATATGCTTGCTGGAGGAAGAGAGACAGCGATGGTGAGAAGGGAAGTGAGAAATCACCCCCCAAGAGGGATGGCTACGTCACAATCCCTTTGCCTCCATTATCCTCCTGGGATTTGGGGCATGCACGCACATGCACCTGGCGTGATTTTCAAGTCATTGAGTCTGAGACTCGAACTGTGGTCAGCCATATGGGAGTCCAGTGTTGTAACTATGCCACCTGCTGGCCCCAATATATGACTCTTTTTTTTAATTAAAAAATTATTTTGTCAAATGTATGTGCTTGCCAGTGAGACAGGGCCAGGGAGAGGGAGCCAGAAAACATCTTCCATGGGAGATAGTCACCCTGCAGTCCCTTCTCCTCCATTTATCCTGCCTTTCAAGATTACGGTCATACATGCAAATGCATCTGGTGTTTTTCAAGCTACTGGGTCTAGAACTTGAAGTGCACAGTCAGCCATGTGGAATCCATTTCGTCTAAGTTGTCAAATTTATTGGCATAAGTTGTTCATAATATTCTATTATTGTCCTTTATATATATGTAGAACCTGTAGTCATACCATTACTCTTTTTTTTTTTTTTTGAGAAGTTTTTGCTATAGGGTGTGTGCGCTGGCCAGAAAGACAAAGAGAGACAGACAGAAAGCGAGAAATCACCCCCCAGGGGGGATGGCCACGCCACAATCCCTTCTCCTCCATTCTTCTCTCGGGATCTTGGGCATGCACATGCACCCAGTGTGAGTTTAAGCCACTGGGTCCGGGACCCGAACCACGGTCCACTACATGGGAGTCCAGTGACATAGCCATTATGCCAACTGCTGGTCTCAGTCACACTATTTCTTAAATTTCTTTTTTTAAAATTTCAGGCCGGCAGGTGGTATGGTGGTTTAAGGTGCTAGAATCCCACATGGCCGACCATGGTTTGAGTCTTGGACCTGGCAACTTGCTTTCTCACTTTCCTCTTCTCGCTCCCTCTGTCTCTCTGGTCAAACTAAAATAATAATAACAAGTGAATTTAAATAAATATTTTATTTAAAAATTTATTTATTTATTATTATTTAAAAAATATGACCAGAGAGAAACAGAAGAGAAAGAAAAAGAGAGGGGAAATGAGAAAGTAAGCTACCAAGTTTGGGACTCGAACCATGGTTGGCCATGTGGAAATCCAGCGCCCCAACCACCATGTCACCTGCTGGCCCCTAAATGTTACCAATCTTGATGTTTAAAAATAAAAATAAACACAAGATGTGTAGCTATTATATATATAAATTAGAAGTTATGGTAACAATTATTATATAAAAATTAAGAGTTACACATTATATACATGCTTTGAAAAACTACACTATACCCCACAAAGATGTATTATTATATGGAAATTAGAAATTACAATAAAAATTATTATACAAATTAAAAAAAATACATGTTAGAGTTTTCAGGAGGTGAGAGGCAAGGAAAAAATTTGATGGTAAAGTAGGAGGCACTAAAAGGTTATCTTATTTTATTGGACGTCAGAAAATATTCTCTGAAGATGAAAAAATTATAAGTGTATATTAAGTTTACAAAAGTATCTGAAATCTAGAAGCTGGGGCTGGTAGGTGGCATGGTGGTGAAGGTGCTGGACTCCTACATGGCTGACCATGGTTCGAATCCTGGACCTGGAGGCTTGCTTTCTCCTCTCCCTCTCTCTCTGGTCAAATTGAATAATATTAATAATAAATAAAATTAAATAATTCTTTAAAAATTACTTATTTAATTAAATTATTATTATTATTTTCTAGTCTGATGCGAGGGTGAGAAAGCAAACCACCAGGTCCAGGATTGAACCGTGGTCAGCCATGTGGGAGTCTAGTGCCTTTACCACCATGCCACCAGCTGACCCTGAATATATTCCTTTGATAAAGTGCAAAAAAAAAAAAAATCCAAAACAAAGCAAAACAAAACAAAACAAAAAAGTGGAGCACCAGCTATAGGGTAGGCATTCTGCCAGGGACCAAGAATATAGTCATGAGCAAACATGATCCCTGTCCCCATAGACCACAGGGGACTCTCAAATCTGTATTTTCTCCTTTTTAAAATAATTAATTTTATGGGAACCAGCAGTTAGCGTAATGGCTATGTTGCTGGACTCCCATGTAGTCGACTGCGGTTCGTGTCCTGGACCCGGTGGCTTAAAACTCACGCCGGGCGCGTGTGCGTGCGTGCCCAAAATCCCGAGAGGAGATTGGAGGAGAAGGGATTGCGGCGTGACCATCCCCCCTGGGGTGGGGGGGTGATTTCTCGCTTTCTGTCTCTATGTCTCTCTCTGTCTGTCTGGCGAGCGCATGCGCCCTACAGTGAAAATCTCTCCAAAAAATTTTTTTTATTTTTATTTATCCTTTAAAAATCATTATTTATTTTAAAATTTGCTACAGGACACATGTGGTCACCTGAGAGTGACAGAGAGAGAAAGAGGGAAAGTAAAGAAGCTAACTGCCAGGTCTGGGACTTGAACCACAGTCTGCAATGTGGGAGTCCAGAGCCTTAACCACCACGCCACTTGCCAGCCCCTTCTATTTCTTTCTTTAATTGCCAAAGGGCATGTGAGCTTGCCAGAGAGAGGGAGAAAGTACTCCCTCATGGGGACTGTGGTGTGGATATCACATTACAATCCCTTCTCCCTCTCTCCATCCTGTTGGGATTTGAGCATTCATGCACATGTGCCTGGCATGGCCCCTCTCCTCCTCCTTCCTCTCTCATCCCTGCCCTCCTCTGATTCATCCTTCATCCAGAGTAGAAGCTGGGTTATCTGGGAGGTGCCCTCACTTCTGCAGCCACTGACTCCTCTACCTCTGAGGCTGAACTGGACTGCACTCCTTTTCTGCTCCTCTTGTCTCTTTCCTCAACACAAACCTAGAACTTACCACCTGGTGGCGCTCTATGCCCAGTTGTTCTGCACACTTTCAATCTTCATGGAGACCCCGTGCACGGGCGGCACAGTCTCCTCAGATGAAGTACCGGTGCAAGGCCTCATGGCTGCTGAGGGCGGCACATGATCTGAACATGAGTCCAGCTAGCTCCAAAGCCCCGTTGCTCCTCACTGTGCTGTCTTAAGTCCCTGTAGGCCTCCAGCTGGATCCCCACCACCAGGGTCCCCTCCACCCTGGGCACCTAATGACCTCAGACGGTCATGCCCCTATTGCAGTGTGGCCTCAGCTCCTGCCTGGTCTGATTTCTGACTGTTGTCTCTTGTCATCTCTGCCCTTTGCCCTACGCGCAGGCCACGCGGAGTATGGCAGGCCCTTTAGTGCCTCAGCGCCTGTATACATCCTACTTCTGTAGAGGTTCTGCCTTAGGGCGTGCGTTTGCCAGAGAGAGAGACAGAAACAGTGATACGGAAAGTGCGAAATCACCCCCGGGGGATGGTCACACTGCAATCCCTTCTCCTGCATTTCCCTCCTGGGATCTTGGGCACATATACACACGCCAGCATAAGTTTTGAGTCACTGGGTCTGGGACTTGAACTGTGGTTCTCTCTGTGGGAGTCCAGCAATGTAACCACTACACCATCTGTTGGTCCCTATACATGCTATTTCTTATACTTGGAAAGCCCTCTTTTGGCAAAATCCTGCTCATGCTTGAAAGCCCAACACAGAACTCAGCTCATCTTTTCTGTGACAACCTAGCCGTCCAAACTACATTTTAAAAAAGCCTAATTACGCTTTGGAAAAAAAAAATATATATATATATTAGGTTTTTAGGTTTTTGCCAAAGGGTGTGTGTGCTTACAGGAGGCAGACAGGCAGAAAAAGTAAGAAATCACCCTCTCCCTGGGGTTATGGCCATGCTGCAATCTCTTCTCTTGGGATTTGGGGCATGCATGGACATGAACCTGGAATGATTTTCTTTCTTTCTTTCTTTTATTTTTTTCGAGAGATTTTTGCTACAGGGTGCATGCACTCACCAGCGAGACAGCGACTTCCTCAGAGGAGATGATCAATCCTTTTTCCTCCATTCTCCTCTCAGGATTTGGGCCAGAACGTATACATGGCTGGTGTGTTTTTTCAGCAGCTGGGTCTGGGGCTCGAACCGTGGTCAACTACATGGGAGTTCAGCGACATAGTCATTATGCTAACTGCTGGTCCCTCTTTTTAAAGAATTATTTAATTTTATTTATTATTATTTAAAATTTTCCATAGTTACCAGAGAGAGAAACAGAGAGAGAAAGGGAAAGTGAGGAAACAAGCCACAGATCCGAGACTAGAACTGTGGTCAGCCACATGGGAATGCAACACCTTAACCACCATGCCACCTGCTGGCCCTCCAACTTGCCTCTTAACTTTTGTTTAGTCAGTCCATCAGATTAAGGGTCTAGCACATAAGTAAGCCCTGAAAGTGGGCAAGAAATGTTGAAGGAGTGATTTAAACTGTCTCTGTAGGGCCAGCAGGTAGTGTGGTGGTTAAGGTGCTGGACTCTCATGTGGTCGAACACAGTTCGAGTCCTGAACCTGGTGGCTTGCTTTCTCTCTCTCTGTCTAGTAAGCACACACACCCAATAGCAAATTAAGCAATAATAATGATAAATAAGACTAAATAAAATGATAATTAAAAAAACTGTCTCTGTAAATTTGATAACCCACAACTTTTTGGAAATGACAGCTGCTTTCTGGCAGCCGATTCTTGGCAATTTTTAAAAAATAGGATGTGCTTGCCAGAGGGAGAAAAAGTGAGAAATCACCCCCCCGGGGATGGCCATGCTTGCCAGAGAGAGGGACAAAGAGAGAGGGAGAGAGTGAGAAATCACCCCCAGGGGAAATGGCTGTGCCACAGTCCCTTCTCGCATTTTCTTCTTGGGATTTTGGGCACACTCACATATGCACCCTGGGAGTTTTTCAAGCCGTGGAGTCCAGGACTACAACCGTGTGGTCAGTCACGTAGGACCCAGCTACCTTAACCTCTGTGCCACCTGCTGACCTTGACACATTTTTTCTTTTTTTTTTTTTGGTAGAGGTTTTTGCCA
Organism: Tupaia belangeri chinensis; assembly: GCF_000334495.1. Taxonomy (NCBI): domain Eukaryota; kingdom Metazoa; phylum Chordata; class Mammalia; order Scandentia; family Tupaiidae; genus Tupaia; species Tupaia belangeri. The sequence continues at coordinate 682,787 of NW_006207854.1, forward strand.
TAGGGCACGTGCAATGGCCAGAGAGAGAGACGGTGAGATGGAAAGTGAAAAATCACCCCCCCAGTGAGGAGGTCCACACTGCAATCCCTTTTCCACTCTCCTCCCAGGATCTTGGGCATGCATGCACACCCGCCCAGCGTGACTTTCAAACCACTGGATCTGGGATTTGAACCACAGTCAGCCACGTGGGAGTCCAGTGATGTACCGCTAGGCATCGCCAGAGAGAGAGACGGTGAGATGGAAAGTGAAAAATCACCCCCCCAGTGAGGAGGTCCACACTGCAATCCCTTTTCCACTCTCCTCCCAGGATCTTGGGCATGCATGCACACCCGCCCAGCGTGACTTTCAAACCACTGGATCTGGGATTTGAACCACAGTCAGCCACGTGGGAGTCCAGTGATGTACCGCTAGGCCATCTACAGGCCCTGGCACATTTTCAATGCCTCATGAGAGTCCAAAGAAGAAAGCCCTCTCTCTGCTGGGTGGGAGGCTCAGATGCTGAGAGGCCACCCTGTGATGTTCCGGCTGCATCTTCGCTCATTGGTACGGGAGAGTACAAGGCACCAGTGAGGTGCTCAGTAAATATTTGACAAGACTGGGGTCAACCGGTGGCGCGGTGGTGAAGGCAGTGGATTCCCACATGGCCTACCACAGCGGCTTGAAAATCAATGGAGAGGGGTTGTGGCCTGGCCATTCCCGGGCAGTGATTTATCTTTCCGCGCTGCTCTCCAGTGAGCGCATGCGCTACAGCAAAACCCTGAAAAATTGGACAAGATAATCCCCTCTGCAAAACTCCAAGCCTCAATCGGGGATGTGAGTTTTTTAATTATGCGCAGTTTGGGATCATTCATGAGTCGTTTCCTGGGGACAAGGCCAGAACCCTTCCAAGAACCGCTGAATCTGCGGCCTCGACCCCCAAGGTGTGCAGGTGTTCCGGTGCTCACACAATTTGCATACGTGCGCAGAGGCCAAGGTTAGGAGTGGTAGTCAGGGGCCCCGGAAGGGGTTTTAGAGTCGAACTCCCTTGCAGGTATTTGGGGGGGGTGGGGCTGGAAGTAGAGGGCGGGACCCCCTGGCTGATTCCGGTCAGCTCCCTCCGCGCCCCGCCCCGCTCACTTTCACTTTCCCCATCCGGATCCGGACCCCGCCCCCCATGGGCGCCCCCACCGGCTGCGCGCCCGCCCGCCCGCTCCCACCTGTCACCCCCATGCTGACCGAGGCTCCGTCGGGGAGGCGGGGAGCGGGCTTGGTGGCTGCTGCCCCTCCGCCTCCAGTGCGCTCTTTGGCTGGAGGTGCGGGGCGCCGGAGATATTAAGTGTGCGGGCGCCTGTGATGTTGTCGCGTCTGTGACGTCCCGCCACCTCCCCACAGGACACAGGGCTCAGGTGTGGGTGGGGGTGGTGTCCTCCAGAGACTGCCCCTTCCAGAAGCCAGGCGCCTCTGGGAAGACCGAAGACCTGCGGAGGCTGGGAGCAGTGGGAAGGGCAGCTTCGGTAAGCGTGGAGTGTGCAGGGCTGAGCCACACCAGCTCTGGTACACAGGGCACAAGGCCGCTGCCCTTTCGTGGGCCAAGGACAGCTCCAAGAACCAGCTGCCTGAACCCAAACGAACAGATGCATGCAGCCCTGTAGGGGTGGAGAACCACCTGAAATGAAGAGCTGCAGGTGCCTGGCCCAGGACCAAGGGTTTCATACCTGGAAAGTTACCTCCAATCCCAGCCGGTGTCCAGGTCCAGGCCTACACCCAGGTCAGTACCCTGGACGCCACGCCTTGGGGACAGGGAAGTGGAGGTGGTGCCCAACAACCTACCCCTCACTCCTCATCTGCTGCTACCTGGTTGGCTGACTGGTGCCTTGAACCCTCCCCTCCTGCCCTTGGCCTGGCCTGGCAGTGTCCTGCCAGGGTCTTCCTGGATGCCGCTGGCCGACAGTCTGAACGACGGCTCAGGGTGAGGCTGCAGTCAGTCCCAACCAAGACATGGGGAAACAGCCCCACTTAGGGTTGATGTGGTCCTTGACCAAAATGAGAGGAGGCAAGGAAAGATCCCACCAGAAGGCCAAGGCAGGCAGCTGAGGCTCCTCCGGTTCCTGGAGCAGCAGGTAAGAGTGCAGACACCCACAGCCTGGAAACACTGTCATCAACACAAACTTTATTGCTTACAGAGTTCTCTACAACCCGAACCTCGCAGCTCCAAGGCTGCAGTGCTGGGCCATGGGGTCTCTCCCCAAGAGCAGTCTGGTTCCATGTGAACAGCTGGGTAGGCCACTGTGGCAAGGCACGGGGACCAGCTCCTCCTGCGGAGTCTCAGCGCCCTGGCCCAGAAGGTTGAGGCTAGTGGCCCCTCCCTGCAATGATTCACAGTTGATTTAATGCTACATGAGACATGAGCAGCTCCCCTGAAGAGGCTGGACTGGGCAACGGGGAAGGGGGTGCTCATTTTAGACACCAAGAAGAGGTGTGAGGGGTCACGTGGTAAGGAGGGAGGTGAACGCTGCATCCCTGCAGCTCCTCTCCTGGCCTGCTTATGTTCGCAGAGCCACTGAGCCGCTCTCCTGGAGGGCAGCCTTGGAAGTGCTTGAGGTCATCAGAGTGCAAAGTGTAGCTGGCAGTGCCCTGTGACTAGGGACAAGGCGGGTCAGTGGCGAGGACACCCGCCATGTTCCTGGGAGCTTGCATGCTGGGTGTGGACAGTGTGGCCTGGGACATGGCATCTGTCAGCCACATTCCACTGGTATCTGGTGGATACCCTGGCACCCTTCACTTTCACAGACAAGGAAACTGAATGCCAGCTGGTCAGGGAGTGCTGGGCCCACAGTGGGGCCTGCTGCCCTGGGACAAAGAGGCACATGCCCGGGCACCGAGAACCATTTCACCTCAACATCTGCTTTGGCCCTTGGCCAAACCAAGTTCAACTCAGGCCCTGTGCTGCGGCAGCCGAGAAGTGTCAGGAAAGGGCGCACACATGTGTGACCTGGCCCGGTACTAGACCTGGTACGGCCCTCAGACACTCAACACCCTCACAGACGCCTGGGGCCGAGGGGCCAGGGGTTCGCCACCCTCCTGACCTGGGCTGGAAGCTGCTCTCACCAACAGCCAGTGAGTGGCCACCGGTCCC
>NW_006207854.1:686956-687165 GCF_000334495.1 Tupaia belangeri chinensis
CCCGACAGTCTGAACGACGGCTCAGGGTGAGGCTGCAGTCAGTCCCAACCAAGACATGGGGAAACAGCCCCACTTAGGGTTGATGTGGTCCTTGACCAAAATGAGAGGAGGCAAGGAAAGATCCCAACAGAAGGCCAAGGCAGGCAGCTGAGGCTCCTCCGGTTCCTGGAGCAGCAGGTAAGAGGGCAGACACCCATAGGACGGGAACA
>NW_006207854.1:687315-699073 GCF_000334495.1 Tupaia belangeri chinensis
CCCGGGGACGAGCTCCTCCTGCTGAGTCTCATTGCCCTGGCCCAGAAGGTCGAGGCTAGTGGCCCCTCCCTGCAATGATTCACAGTTGATTTAATGCTACATGAGACATGAGCAGCTCCCCTGAAGAGGCTGGACTGGGCAACGGGGAAGGGGGTGCTCATTTTAGACACCAAGAAGAGGTGTGAGGGGTCACGTGGTAAGGAGGGAGGTGAACGCTGCATCCCTGCAGCTCCTCTCCTGGCCTGCTTATGTTCGCAGAGCCACTGAGCCGCTCTCCTGGAGGGCAGCCTTGGAAGTGCTTTGAGGTCATCAGAGTGCAAAGTGTAGCTGGCAGTGCCCTGTGACTAGGGACAAGGCGGGTCAGTGGCGAGGACACCCGCCATGTTCCTGGGAGCTTGCATGCTGGGTGTGGACAGTGTGGCCTGGGACATGGCATCTGTCAGCCACATTCCACTGGTATCTGGTGGATACCCTGGCACCCTTCACTTTCACAGACAAGGAAACTGAATGCCAGCTGGTCAGGGAGTGCTGGGCCCACAGTGGGGCCTGCTGCCCTGGGACAAAGAGGCACATGCCCGGGCACCGAGAACCATTTCACCTCAACATCTGCTTTGGCCCTTGGCCAAACCAAGTTCAACTCAGGCCCTGTGCTGCGGCAGCCGAGAAGTGTCAGGAAAGGGCGCACACATGTGTGACCTGGCCCGGTACTAGACCTGGTACGGCCCTCAGACACTCAACACCCTCACAGACGCCTGGGGCCGAGGGGCCAGGGGTTCGCCACCCTCCTGACCTGGGCTGGAAGCTGCTCTCACCAACAGCCAGTGAGTGGCCACTGATCCAAATGGGTCAGGCCAGCTGGTCTGGAGCAGAGCAGGGCAGACCCTCTCTGCTCCCGGAGGGGAGAATCCTGCTCCTTCCTCTCTGTCTCCTCACGCAGGTGGAGTGGGCAGGTCGCCAGGACTCAGGAGGGAATCCTGGGAGGTGATCTGCTGGGCCCTGCTTTTCCGCTCCAGCCCCGGGGAGCAGGCTGAGCCCACGTCCTGGGCAGCGTCGAGCACCGAGAAGGAAGGCTGCTCTGGCAGGTGGCACTGGGTGGAAGGCAGGGCTAGGGCCTGTTCTCCAGCTGGCCGTGCTTGACCCTCCAGCTCCAGGCGAAGCTGCCATCAGGGGCCAGGGTGCACTGCAGGTCGATGCCCGAGTCTGGCACCTCCATGTCATAGCGAACAGGCTGCCCATCTTTGGTGACCAAGCTGAAGGCTGCAGCCGGGATCTGGGGGCAGAGCAAACCGGTGCTCAGAGACCACCTAGAAGGGAAAAGCTGAAGCCCCCAACCACACTGGGAGGCACCCCCTTCAGCAGAGCAGGCTGCCCCAAGGGGACTGACTGCCTTTCATTCTGGAGGACTCGGAGAATCCCACTGGCCCATTTGTGGGTGCAGAGGACCCCTCAATCACCACTGCCTCCCGAGACCCTGGGAGACACCCGAGGCCACATCCAACACTCCCAAGGGTACCATTTCTAATTATTCGAAGCCTTCCTCCTGGAGGGTAGGGCTGAGAGCAACAGCTCCTGGAACCCTGCCCCTGAGGGTGCACCTGCCCCCTTACCTGGCTACTGATGCCAGTGGCAATGTCGCCCACCTTGACCCGGTGGAATTCCCGGATGTGTAGGTGTTCACCATTGAGAGACTGGATTTGGACCTTCACACCTACGAGGCAGGCAAGGTGACAGGAGAGTGGTTGCTAAGTCACTGTGGGGCCTGGCAGTGCTGCACTCAGTCACATGAAGGTCCTGGACTGCCCGGACCTCCCTGAGCACATCGGGCAGGCATGTGCCCACCATCCAGGCCGGCTGAGACTGGGGAGAGGCTGACATGACCCTGGCGGGGATTCCTCTCTCTCTCAAAAGAAAGACACTTTTAAACAATAACAAAAGTCACTGTCCTGAGTAGAGGGGAGCAGGCCTGGCTGTGATGAAATGCAGGTTGGAATGACCCTCATACGGTACTCCTGCTAGCTCGTCCAGGCTGTCAACACTGGCGTTTGGCCTGCCCCTGGCTCAGAGCTGAAGCTGGTTCCTATGGGCAAGTAGCATTCCAACCTGGATGCAAAGTAGAGGGGAATGAACACAGAGATCCCCAAACTAGACTGTGGACAGCTTCGATAACTCCCTGAGCTGCAGGGGCCTTTAGTCAGGCTATGGGGGCCTATGCCATGAGTCACCTGGCCCTGTGGAGGGAGGGAGCCCTTGTTCTAGCGGAATCACAACAGAATCTATGTAACCAAGCTGGAAAACAAACAAAATTCGATGTCATCTTTCTCATCTTCTGACCTCAAACCCCAAAGGAGGATTCCAATAAATCTGTCGCTGCGTTTTTTACTAAAATGCTCTCAGGTCCCAATCCTTCCTTTTCCCTTTGGAAGACATTAATTGCTTAGTTTCTTGACTCCAGGCCAATGGAACCCACTCTCCTCCCCAAGCTAGAATCTGTCAGCAGCCAACGAAGGGACAATGGTCCTCGCTGCCCATCAGGAGAGGCTTGTGGGCCATCAGGGCTTTGCTCTGAGCCCAACTCACTAGCCAGAGACCTGAGTTCTGGTGCTGGTGCCTTCCTCCCCTTCTCTACTGTGCAGGGGAAGGGGGAACAAGCCCCTTAACCAGTCCCTGGGCCCAGGTCTCTCAGCTGCCCCGGCCGCTGAGTCGGCGAGAACTGACTGTACCATTGAAATGGCTGGGGGGGGCGGGGGGGCGCCCCCCCGCCCGGCCCCCCGTCCGGGTGTCGGTGGGCCGCCCCCGGGCCAGCACCACGTTCCAGCTGGAGCTTCGCGCCTCCGCCTGGCTGCTCCACGAGTGAACGCCGGAACTCAGGGTGTCCCGCGAGCTCTGAGACGCCTTGGATGGGTTCTGAAACAAGAGTGTGCACAGACTCAGCCTGAGCTTGGGGCCAAAGGCCCTGGGCCCTCTTCCCTGGGGGTGAGAAGCTGCTCACATCTGGGGCTGGAGGAGGGCAAGGAGTACTTCTGGGGGACTAGAACCTACCTCCCCACACTCCCTAGTAGCTAAACCCATTCCCTGATTCCCAGGTGTGCTGAAGGTGGACCGACTCACTCTGAACCATGATCTCTGCACCAGTGAGGAAACCTCCCAGAGAATGGGGTGACTGTCGCCCTCCCTCTACCCACTTTCCGCACACACACTTTGCCAGGGCTGGGAGAACCACGTCCCTGGAGCCACGGCTCCTGCCTCACCTTCTCGCTGTCATCTGATAGGGAGAGGCTGTCGATGCTGAGGCACGAGAGAATCTGCTCCTGCTCCTCCAGAGAGAAGGGCTGGGACAGGCTGTTCAGAAACAACTCTGCAGGGAAAGTGGAAGATGGCTGAGGGCCCGGGCTGAGGCTGGACCTACTGGGTTCCCCTGCACAGCCCGCAGGAGCTGACCTGCTGGGGAAGGGGCTGGCGGAAGAGCCATGCTGGGTGTGGAGAGCACTGGCAGGGGGCCCAGGGCCATGCCGCAGCCTGGCCTCCCGTACCTATCTCCAGCTGCTGCAGCTCCTGCTCGGGGAAGGTTGCTTTCCGCTCTGGTGGGCTGGGGTTTCTGGCAGGGGCTGGGTCCAGGGAGGACAGAGGCAAGGGCTCCCATGCCCCAGACTCCTCTTTGCTCATGGTCAGGGTTGGAGATTTGTTCCGTTCTGGGGGGTCTGGAGGTAGAGGCGGCTGAAGCTTGGGGGCCCTGCCTGCAGTGTCTTCAGCTGGCTGGGGCCCTGGGGCCCCCGGCGAATGCTTGCTGGTCTGGACAGGTCGGGCCTGGTGCTGGGCAGCCTGGGCTGGTGGCAGGTGTCCTGATTCTTTCTGTTCCCCTCTCCAGGGGCTCTTCAGACCTCCCACTACAAGACAGAGCACAATGGTGAGGTGGCGGCATGTCAGCACAGATGGGGACCAGGCAGGGGAGGCCTCTTCCAAGTAAAGGGCTAGGGGTATACAGAGATGGGACTCTGCTGGCCACCAAGTCATGAGGGCGGCACAGGGTCTCCCCAGGTGGCCTTTTCAACAAGATGGCCGACATAACAGGAACAGTTCTGTAGCTTGTATTTTCCTTCTAGGTATCAGTATCAAATTAAAAAATTATGGCATTTGCTCCAGAGAAGGACTTTGTTAATAATAAAAGAAGAATCAGAAATAGCTCTGGGGGCCAGCTGGTGGCACATCACACTCCACAACACTGGACCCACGTGGGAAGTCGCAGGTCTGAAACCCACAGTCTCCTCGTGCACGCCTGGCATGTGCACACCCAGGATCTGGACCGACTGAGACGGGGTGGATCATGGCATGAAGACCCTGTTGGGGGTACCTGTCTCTCTCGCTCATGGAAAAAGGAAATAAAATGAAATTTAAAAAATCTTGGCCCATGGCACAAACCAAGTAACTGGCCTCCCTGACCTGCCATCTCTCCTCCCCCACCCCAGGTTTAGGGCTTCCTGGGGGCACCGTATCGCTGGTGCGACCATCCTTGTGATGGGAAGTACCATTCAGGTTTTATTTATTCTGCTTTCACTCCTATAACCGCTGTGCTTTCCTGCCCACCCCCAGGTAACATTGTTTGATGTGTCACTTTCAATTTGTTTGCGTTCTTGAAAAGTGTATGTTGTTTTTATTTATCAATTTTAATTTCCCAAAAGGCAAATGTTGCAGGTCTCATTCTGTGGGTTCCTCTGTCCACTATGGTTGAAGCTCCCTCCCTGCTGCTCTGTGAACACTGAGAGGCTTTAACTGCTGCGTAGTGCTCCATGGGGCATCCCTGACTTCTGTCCACTCCCTGGTGAGGGCCCCCCGCCTGATCACACCCACCCCTCTTTCATGAACAATGCTGTGGTGCATGTCCTCAGGCGTGACCCCCGTGGGTCAGTGCAGTGCGCCAGGAATGGAGGCCCTGGGTCTGGGTCTGCGGTCTCTAGAGCGGTCACAGCCTGGTCGTGCATCCCCAGCAGCAGCTATGGGCCCACACCTCCCACCCCGGCCAGCACTTGGTGTTACCAACTTCTGACTTCCTAGTTGGATGGCTGTAAGTGTCACCTGGCTTCCTTCTGCACTCTCTGATTCCTAATGAGTTCGAGCCCCCTCTTTCACGGTGTAACTCCTCTTCTCCCTCCTGTGGGCATGGCCCCTGGATAAAGCAGCACAAAGCACTTGTACTCAGGGCTCTCTGTCTTCCCAACAACCCCAGGTTCTCTGGTGGGGACAGTAAGGTTCTGAGGTGGGGTGCTTTTTTTAAAGTCTATTTCTTTCATGAACAAGAGAGAGCACCCCCAACAGGGTCTTCCTGCCAAGAAGCACCCCCAGCCTCAGCTAGCCCTGGATCATGGGCACACGGGGGCCTGGCCTACTCAAGGAGGTCTGCAGACTCAAGTGTAGAACCTTCCTGGGGGGGATCAGCCTTGAGGAGTGGCGCATTCTACCCCTGTGCCGCTGCCTGGCCCAGGACCGTCTCCTGACCATGACCTGTGAGCCAGGGCAGGGCTCCTACCTTGCTGCAGTGCCCGGCTGACTGTGCCGCCCAGCTCCACGGCAGATGCTCGGTGGGCGGGTTCTTTCCTCAGCCCCTCCTGGATGGCCTGGGCTGTGAGAGGGGCACAGGAGGGTGGGATCTCCCTCACGGGCGGAGGCTCGCTGGCGATCTGGGGACCAAAAGGCAACACATGAGGCCTGCTTCCCTCACCTCCCAGCAGCTGCCTCCCTCCTGCTCTCTGCCATCCAGCACTGGAGACAGTCACAAGGAATGGAGGAGGCTGGGCTGGAACGAGGGCTGGGACTTTTCCTAGAAAAGGGAAGAAGTGAGGCCAGCAGTGGTTAAGGTGCTGGACCCCACATGGCTGACTGCGGTTTGAGTCCTGGACCTGGCAGCGTGAAAATCACTCTGGGTGTGTGAGCGTGCTTGTCCAAAACCCCAGGAGGAGAAAGGAAGAGAAGGGATTGTGGCGTGGCCATCCTCCCTGTGGGAGTGATTTCTCACCTTCTCATTCTCTCTCTCTCTCTCTCTAGGGAGCACACGTACTCTATGGCAAAAAAGAAAAAAGAAAAAGGGATCCAGACAGGATGGGGCAGTCAGGCAGCAGGACTCCTGGTCCTCCATGCCTGGCCTGACGGGAACGTGGAGGTGCCTGGGGTGTGGACAGAAGAGCTCTGACCTACCACAAGCTCAGTGAGACCCCTCGGCTGGGCTCTCCCATGCATGCCCAACTGTGGGTGGCAAGTGTGCTAGTCAGGACCCACACTTAGGATGAATCCCCCCCCCATCTGCCACTGAAGAGCAGCTGCAGTGGGAGGTCCCCTCCAGCCTGCAGCCCGGGCCCATGGCCTGCCCGCTGCCCTCCCCTCCTGCCTGCCCAGGGGCTGGTGCTGACCTTGAGGCAGAGTGGCCCTCGGAAGTGCCGGGTCCAGGGGTGGCAGCCATTGAGCATGTGCAGCATCATGCAGCAGCTGCTCCAGATGTCCACCTTGGCATCACAGGGCTTGCCCAGCACCACCTCGGGAGCCATGTGAGTCTCTGTGCCCGGGATGTAGTCCCCTGAGAAGGCGAGGACCAGAGAGGAAAACCATGAATCCTGATGGGCAAGAGCCTAGGCAATGACCACCTGGTTAATTCTTGGGGGCTCTTGAGTTTGTCTCTGTCAAAGCACTTTAAAGAAATGAAGCTTCCACGTTGAGCTTGCTGGGGTGAGCTAAGCCCCAATTCTCCTGGGGACCAGTCCCAAGCAATGTGTCATCTATAATGGGGATCAAACCCTGAAAGTGCTTTTCCAGAATGTGGATGGGGCTGGACACTGGAAATCAGGTTGGGGCTAGGTGGTGGCATGGTGGCGAAGGAGGCTGGACCTGAGGCCTTACCTGTGAGCAAGGACTTCCCCAGGCCATCGGGCTGAAGGCATATGGCATGGCCAAAGTCGCAGAGGGCTGCGCGGCTCCCGTCACTGGACAGGAGCACGTTGTCAGCTGCCAAGGTGGCACCGGGGGGAAGAAGAACGGGAGTCACGCCAGGCCCCAGCCCACCCTGGCTCGGCTTGGCCCGGGTCTCTAGGGAGGTCGTTTTCTGGCTGACCCTTCATGGCAGCTGCTTCTGATTAGTCATGGAGGAAGGGAGGAGGGTATGGGTTCAGGCTGGAGGCAGGATCTGAGGGTGAGGGGACAGGAGCTTCGTTTGCTCCTAGAGACACTGCCACTCTGCTGTGCCTACCTTCTCCCAGTGAGTACCTTCCATGGGAACCATAATGCCCAGCTGAGGGTGTGGGGAACTGTGTTTGCCCTCCCACCAAGCACAGCCTGTCAGCCTGGAGATGACCAGGTGGGCCCAGGAGAAGCGGGAGGAAAGCAGGGTCATTGGCTCGCAGGAAGAGCCTGTGGGGGGCTAGGGCCCTGGGGCGTGAGCCTCACCTTTGACGTCTCCGTGCAGAACCCGTCGCGTGTGGAGGTATTCTAGCCCCTCCAGGGCCTGGCCCAGGTAGTAAAGAGCTCGGTCCTCTGGCAGACAGCCCTTCTGCTTAATGAGCTGGCCCAGGGAACCACCTAGGGGACACAGGACCAGTCTTACAGAGGCTTCCCCAGGCCCCCAAGTAAGCCCAGGGCAAGCACAAAAGGCAAGTGGTGGAAAGCAGGCCTTTCCTGCAGATACCACTGGGTAAGGGGGTCAAGAATGGATTGACTGGAGGTCAAGGTCAACCTGGGCGAGAAGCAGAGGAAACCTCTGGCCTTGAGCTTTGAGAAAGAAAGAATGGGACTTGGCTCCATACCTTCCAGCAGCTCCATGAAGATGTTGACCCAAGGCCCTTCTCTCACAGCTCCATACAAAGGGACAATCCTGGGCGAGGTCAATCCTGCACATGCCATCAACTCCTCTGCCCGAAACACTTCGACCCGCACCTGCAAGGGCCAGGGGGCTGTGAGTCTGGGTGAGGGGAGCGAGCTGGCTCCCTGGCATCCTGTCTGGACGACTAGTGCTCCACCCAGAGGTGCTGGTGTTCCCACAGATGACACTCACGATGCCTATGACACTGGACCCTCCAAGATGCCACTGTGCACCAAGCACCCTGGGGTCAGCGGCAACACCTGTACTTGAATCCCACAGTGCCGACTGGTGTGAGGACAGCCAGATGGAAGCCACTCTCCTGACCCAGGCCCCTGGCTTGCTGCTCACCCTCAAATCTGCTAAACAGAACCTCTGCTTCTCCAGTCCAAATGTCTGGACATTTTCTAGGACATAGTTCCTTTGTGTATCAACACGCACGTCTACTCTCAGAAGTTGGGTTTCAGATTCTCTGACTCCGTCAAGAGCCGCGAGTCGACTCCTGTCAGATGCGTCTGAAAACTCAGTGCCCCTTGCAGTACTTTCCCTAACTCCTAATAGCTCTCTTTCCCACAGGACCGAAACGTCCACACAGGTGGTTTGCAGCTGTTTCCTCAGCATCTGGGCCCAGAAGTGGCTTCTGGGAGGAGTTTGGCCAAGGCCACTGCCACTGTGGACCGGGAGGTCTGGGATCATTCACTCTTCTGCAGGGAGCAGCAGCTTGGTGGGGAGAAGCTGGCCTCGGATACAAACACCTTGGGCTTAGACCCTGGCCTGGTTGCTTAAAAAAGGTAGCATACTTTCCAGCAACGGTGCGTTTTCATTTGTGAATGGTGGGTCAGTGGCGCCTGCTCCTGGGCTCCGTGAGGACTTGGAGGGATGCCAGTCGGCGCCATGCCTGGTGGCTAGTAGGAAGTGCTAGCTCCCCACCTCCTCCCTCCAGCACAAACACAAGCAGCTTATTAAACACTTAGACCGAGAAGAAACACTTCCTGGCTGCTGCTGGTTCTTGTGTAAGCCTTGAGTCATATCGCCAGGGGGCGCCAGTGGTAACAGAACCAGCCTGGAGGAGACCTGTCAGGGAACCCACTTCCTCCACCCCTGCAGGCTTTGGAGACTTGCTCCCTTAGCGAAAAGTTCTGATTAAGTGGGGCTCTGGCCTTTGCATATCAGTAGAGAATGTGTCACTTCTTTTTTATACTTGCTAGAGACAGAGAGGGGGAGAAGGCACGTCCCCATCAGGGCATGGTCAACCACAATCTCTCCTCCCCCACCTCTCGATCCCGTCAAGATTTTGGGGACACGTGTGCCTATAATGTTTTTTACACATTGAGTGGTCAGTCATGAAGGATCTAGGTCCCCGAACCAATAGACCACAAGGTCACCCCAGATGTCTCTCCTGATTAAAAAACATCTGGTTAATCGACTCACAGGAACTTTGATGCTTTGTCAGCATTTCCAGCTCTGAAAGGCCTCTGAACCTGACTTGGAACCAAGTTGCCAATAAGACATGTATTAGCAAATGTCTTTTTTTTTTGGAGAGGTTTTTGCTATAGGGCGCGTGTGCTCGCCAGACAGACAGACAGAAAGCGAGAAATCACCCCCCAGGGAGGATGGCCACGCTGCAATCCCTTCTCCTCCATTCTCCTCTCGGGATCTTGAGCACGCATGCACACGTGCCCGGCGTGAGTTTTAAGCCACCAGGTCCGGAACTCAAACCGCGGTCGCCTACGTGGGAATCCAGCGGCATAGCCATTACGCTAACTGCTGGTCCCAAATATGAAGTCAAATTTAGTTTTTTTTTAAAATTTTTATTTTTTTGGAGAGTTTTTTTTTTTTTTTTTGCTATAGGGCGCATGTGCTCGCCAGACAGTGAGAGAGACAGAAAGTGAGAAATCACCCCCCAGGGGGGATGGCCACACCGCAATCCCTTCTCCTCCATTCTCCTCTCGGGATCTTGAGCACGCATGCACACGTGCCCGGCGTGAGTTTTAAGCCACCAGGTCCGGAACTCAAACCGCGGTCGCCTACGTGGGAATCCAGCGGCATAGCCATTACGCTAACTGCTGGTCCCTTAGCAAATGTCTTTAACCTTCACCTCCCCCACTGTGAGATGTGGCACCCTGGGTTCCACATCGGTGCTCGCTGCAGAAACCACTGGCTGGACACAGCTCAGTTTCAACACAGGTCACACTTTGCTTCTCCTGGTGATAAACCTTTACGAAGTTAGGTTTCTGGAGGTCGCTGTGACAAAACATACTTTGTGGGTAAATGAGAAGCAGGACCTACAGGATTCCAAGGGCAGAGAGGCTGTACCCAACAAGGCACACGTCTCAGGAGTAATTTGGGGAAGAATGTAAGAAAAACTTCTCTTTTCAACTTAGGTGCATTGCTTTTCTTTCTTTTTTTAATTGCCAGAGGGAGCGTGTGCTCACCAGAGAGAGGGAGAGGGAGAGGGAGAGGGAGAGGGAGAAAGCATGGCCAAGGGGCGTGGTCACGCTACAGTTCTCCATGTCTCCACCCTGTTGGGATTTTGGACACACACACAACTGGGCATGTTTTTCAGGCCACTGGGGCTGAGATTTGAACCTTGTTCAGTCGCATGGGACCTGGCTCCCTTAATTGTTAGGCTCTGGGGCTGACTGGTCGGGAGGCTCTCAGAGGAAGATAAGGGAATCCTGCCATTATCAGCAGCACCAGGTGTCTGCATTCCTCGGGGAGCAGGTGGGGCCTGGACTGACCCACCCTACGTGCAGACTGACAGCTGACCCTGACCCACCTTCCCGAGTCCTACTCCCTATCAGGAAACTGTCGCTCCCGTGCCTTCCAAGGGCACTACTGCCCCTACCCCTGGGAGAAAGGAGGCACTGCCTGGCCACCCAAGTGCAGTGGGTGGCTGCCCGCGTGCCCGAGTGCTGCGGGTGGCGGGGGGCACCTGTGCGAGCGGCCAGCTCTGCGGGGCTCGGGCAGCAGCCGTGGTGCTGTAAGGCTGTGCCTGAGCGGCTCCGACCACCTCGCGGCGGGGAGGGATGGGCGTTCGTCCTCTTCCACTATATTAAGGGTTGTTTACCTTGTTGCCTGGGACTCTGAAGACCTCAGTGGGGAACAGCTGAGAAGCCGGTGACTAAGCTCCCGGCACTAGGACACTTCACACTCTCTCGCCCTCCGCCCGCCCTCTGGGAGGGACAGCTGAGCCTTCTCCAATAGCTGGGAGGGGAACTACAGCTGGGAAGTCGGGCACGTGGCCCTGGCATCCAGGCTGGCAAGAGCACAGCTCACGCTTCTGCCACTGTCGGGAGGTGAGGGTGCAGCCTGCTCACCTGGCGTGGTGTGTCTGAGGTTGGGGTACACCTGCACATTGCCCACTCTCACGCCTCACCCCGAGGCCCACACTCCACCTCCACGGTCTGAGTCCAGAAGGGGAAGCCAGACTCGCTCATATCACAGCTGTACCCTCACCCCGGAGAGCCACAGGGACCCGGGTGGGGCTGGTGCCCACTCTGCCCAGAGCTGTGTCCCTCAGGCCTGTTCTGTCCTTCCGGGGATCAGTGTCAGACACAAACCACTCAACACAGCCCTGTCCAATGGGCCAAGAAACTGGCCCACAAAATGTTCCTGAGGTCCTGGTGCTACCTCTGAGGCTCAAAGGGCTGGAAACGAGGTGGGTTCCAATCAAGGTGAGTCGAGAGGCAGGGGGAGGAGAGAAGACCCCGAAGGGGACCCTCGAGGTCTGTGGAACTGCTGCTGCGGCTGTCTTCCCCAGGCTCGGATGGTGCGATCTGACAGGAGCTTTCGCCCCTCTAGGCTCAGCTGGGCAAGTACACTACCTCTAACTCCAGCTCTAACACCGGCAAGATGATGGGGTGACAGACCCATGACTTCTGCCTCTAATCGAGACCCAAGGACTATGGGTCTTCCTTCTCT
>NW_006207854.1:699715-705042 GCF_000334495.1 Tupaia belangeri chinensis
TCTTTCCCTTTTTCCTGAAGCATAGTTCACAGCCAACCTCGAAGGTGGCGTGACCTCAGGCCACACTGTTGTCAGACGCCCCTGGGTCTGAACCCTGGTTCCTCCCAGCCTGGTTCCTTAGTCACTTGCCAAGCCTCACTTCCTCACCTTGTCCATCTCTCAGGACTTGCCCCACTGGCCAACAGGAGCCAGAGCTTGGACGCAAAGCAGATGTGACTCCCAAAGTGCTCGGCCTCCTCTCGGGGGTGTCTTACTGCTGCCCCCTCCAGGCGTGGATCTGCCCTAAGGGCTCTGGCCGCACTCGCTCCTGCAGTGCCCTCACCTGCCGGGAGCAGTGACCAGCCAGGACACGGGTACACGGCTCCCCTCCAGCTCCAGCTGACCCAGGGCAGCCAGCAAGACCTATGGCCGCCCTGGCGCTGTCCTCGCAGAGAGCAGAAGGGAGGCTGTAGCCATGCCTGACTTCGTTGCCTTAGCTCCCAGGGCCTGGCACACCATTTGGGGGGGCGTGCCTTTTTTTTTAAATTTTAAAATAATTATTTAATTTTATTTTTATTTATTTACTTGTTTTTTAATTTGACCAGAGACGGACAGAGCAAGAGACAGAGAAAGAAAGAGCAAGAGAGTGAGGGAAAGTGAGAAAGCAAGCCACCAGGTCTGGGACTCACACTGCGGTTGGCCATGTAGGAGTCCAGCACCCTTAACCACCATGCCACCTGTTGACCCCAAGGACGTACCTTTTTGACGGCACACTGGAAGCCCGTCTGCTTGTCCTCCATCCTGTGCACCTCTCCGAAGGAGCCTCTGCCCAGGCGGGGCTGGTGTGTGGCCCAGTGGACTTCTTCTCGGTACTCATAATCCACTGGCTTCAGTTTCTGGGGTTGGCAGGAGAGAGAGGCGAGTCAGTGGTCAGTGCGGCGGAGGGGTGAAGGGCTACAGCAGGGAGGGCTGTCCAGCTGCCAGTCCCAGTGCTGTGCCAGGCCCACAGCCAGGCTCTAAGGGGCAGGCCCAGAAGGGGCTTACAGGACTAAGGTGAAGGCAAAGGGGAGCTTTGGGGCTGCCTAAGAACAGCTGATCCTTGAGCTGAAAAAAAGCCTCTCCCAGACTCGTGATGGTGGGACAGAAATGGAATTGCCAACAACCCCGACACTGGCAGGACATAACTCAGAAGCTAGAGGTAGAAGGGGGAACAATTAGGAGTGAGCGTGGGGTGTCAGGGAGAAAGACAAAAAGTGGGCAGGATAGGACCAGCAGGTGGTGTGGTGGTTAAGGCGCTGGAGCTTACAAGGCCAACTCTGTGGTTCAAGACCCGGACATGATGGCTTGAAAAATACAATGGGTGTGTGTGCATGCCCAAAATCCCGACAGGAGAAGGGAAGAGGAGGGACTACACTGTGGCTATTCCCTCTAGGGGGCGACTTCTCACTTTCCCTCTTTGCTTCTCTCTGGCAAGTGCACGCACCCTACAGCAAAAAAAGCTAAAAAAAAAAAAAAAAAAAAAAAAAAAAAAAAGAGCGGTATAAAAGTCAGAAATTAGTCTGGTAAAATCATTTACCGTTCCAAAGTCATCCAGTAAGAGAACTTGAGGAAAAGGGACAGAGGGGGTCGAGAAAAAGGGCAGAGATCTCGTCTCTCCTGCACAGTGTCGGGGGGCGGGGGTCAAGCTGCTGTCTGTCCTGCCTGCCCTGTCTCTGTGTATGCCTTATTCGGGTAACACAGGACGCGGCCATCACTCAGTAACAGCCAGGTTGGCTGGAAGGCTGTGAGTGAGGCTGAAGGTACGGTCCTGCTCTCTGCTTCGGGACCACATCCCAAGTGGTTCTGACAGGGAGAGGGCTGTCTTGCCCAGATCTGCCAGGGTTTAAGAGATGCCTCTCTGGCCCTGGCAGTCCCACGCCATCTCCCAGCTTCAGCTCCTGCCCCGGTGGTGGCCGACAGGTGTGGGGATTAGTTACCTCAGTGAGCAGGACCCCCTCGCTGTCTTCTGTTTCAGGGCTGGGCTCCCAGGGCCTGGAGCCCCCTGCTGACCAGGTCTTGGCCAGGCTGGCCAGGCTGTGGGCCTGGCCTGAGCTCACACTGCCTTGTAGAGCGTGGACCAGGTATTCCTCCACAGAAAACTTCTCACGGGTGCTGCGAGATGGACAGCTGGGCGCCAGGTGTGGGCCAGGCAGGGGTTTCTGACTGTCTATACAGGCCAGCTTGTGCAGGTGTGGGCCAGGCAGGGGTTGCTGTCTGTCTACACAGGCCAGCTTGCCCAGGAAGAAGGACTCAAGGGGGTGAGGTTTCTGGGGCTGGAGCGGGTGGAAGGGGAAGGGATGGGGCAGTCTGCTGTAAGGGAAAGGGTGAGCAGGCAGGGGCAGGGGTCCCACGTCCTGGGGGTGGTGGAGTTTCCACACATGGTTTAGACATTGCAAGGGGCTGATGAGTTTGTGGAGTTCTGATCGAGGCAGTGCTGGCCGAAGGCCCTCGCCTAGTTTCTCAAAGCAGAGTTGGCCAAGGCCTGGTTCCTTCAGATGCCTGGTGAACTGGGGGCTGTTTTTGTTATATGGGGTGCCTGGTGGAGACTCGTCCTCCTGGAGGGGGAAGACACAAGTGTTAGGATGCAGGGCAGGGCTGAGGCACAGGGCTGTTCCGAAGGCCCACGAGCTAGGTCTGGCAGTGGGTGCGGTCTCACCTGCACTGGGAGGGCGCAGCTCTCCTGCTCGGGGGTTCTGGGGAGGGGTCTGGCCAAGGCCACTCCTGACAGAGCTGGGGGCTTCAAACTCTTCTTCCTCCGTTTCTTCCGGGCCTTGCTGCGACGCTTGCCCTTCCAATATACACGGGCCATTTTGCCCTCGGTTGTGTGGGCCACATTGTTGGGGATTTGATCAAGACTCTCAGACTGGCTGCGGACAAAGGGACAGAGCCACATTCTGAGCATGAGGATGCTGTGGTCCAGATGGCTGTATCTGCAGTCATACAGACCCGAGGCTGATCCCTGCTTTGTCACTGCTTGTGGGGAATGTGGGGAAGTTCCGAACCCAAGGAGCCTCAGTTTTTTCATCGATAAAATGGGTGTGGCATTTCCTGTCATGCAGGGTGGAGGTGAGGTTTAAATGAAAGGTCACTTAGGAAGCCTCTGGGTGCCCTAAGGGCTCTGGCAAGCCACCAGAGAAGTGCGCCCATGACTGTGGTGGGACGTACACACACAGCTCTTCTCTAGCAGGGGAGGTTCTCCCACTGCTATCAGGGGGCTGCCCCTGGGGAGTTCCCAGGAGGCCACACTCTGTAGACAAGCTGGACCCTGACTGACAAGAGTTTGGTTCTATGGCCTGTGGGAGGAGAGATGGTTGCGGCAGGTCACCTCCCCCGACTGGCTCCTGGAGCTATCTGGTTGCTGTAGGAGTCTGAGGGGCTAACTCAGAAGGGTGCCCTGTCTGGCCTGGTGCCAGGACCAGGGAGCCTACCCATTCTTGGACACCCTCGAGGGGTATTACCACCGTGGCTTGCACTCAACTGTGATGCTTGGCCAGGTCAGAAACTGGCAACAAAAGAGTTTTGACAGGGCTGTCACAATTACAGCTATGGGCAGGGGCTGGCAGGTGGCATGGTGGTTAAGGTGCTGGACTCCCACATGGCCAACTGTAATTTGAGTCTCGGACCTGGAAGCTTGCTTTCTCACTCTCTTTGGTCAAACTGAAAAATAATAATAAATGAAATTAAATAATTCCTTCTAAAATTTTTATTTGTTTTTTTTTAGAAGTTTTTGTCTTAGGGCATATACACTCACTGGGGAGAAAGAGACAGACACAGTGAGAAGGAAAGGAAGAAACCACCCCCCGGGGGGGATGATCACGCCATAATCCCTTCTCCATGGATCTTGGACACACACAAACATGCCCTCAGCGTGATTTTCAAGCCACTGGGTATGGGAACTGAACAGCAGTCAGACATGGGGGAGTCCAACGACATAAATGCTACACCACCTGCTGGCCCCAATAAATAATTCTAAAAAAACCAGCCAAGGGCAGACCACAGCCTCAGCCACCATCCCGAAGCCCCAGTCTCTGTCCTCACAAAGGAGGCAGACCCACCCTGGTCCTGGGCCTGCGGGGGCCCACGGCTTCTCTCAGGCAGCTGAAAGAAGTGGGTTTATCAGAAATGCCTTTTCTGGGACAGAAGACACTATAAGAAATTTTTTTTTCTTTGTTTTTATGATAGGAGGTGAGAACGAGAAAGCAAGAGAGGCAAAGTGTCCTGGGCCTCATCCTGCTCTGACCCCTTCCCCAGCCCTCTAGCTCCCCGGCATCCAGGGTGCCTGTGTGTGTCCAGTTAGAGGTCTGAACTGTGGTCACCATATGGCCTCCAGCACTGCAGGGTGCTAAAGTCTCCTCTGAGCCACAGTGGTCAGGCCAGCATACAGAATCCGGCCAAGCACTGAGCACTTCTTAGTTCCAGGCAGCCATACAATCCTTTTTTTTTAAAAAAAAGAATTAAAAATCATTTAACTTTATTTATTTATTTAAATTTTGACCAGAGAGGGACAGAGCAAGAGAGTGCGCAAGAGAGGGAGGGAAAGTGAGAAAGCAAGCCGCCCGGTCCAGGACTTGAACCACGGTCAGTCAGGTGGGTGTCCAGCACCCTTAACAACCATGCCATCTGCCAGTCCCATCCCTTCACAACCTTTTGATAATTAGCAGTTTCCAAATTCTAACCATGAAAAAAGTCCGCCTGGTGGCAGAGGAGGGGATTGTTTTGAGGTGGATGTAAATCTCAGTTGCCACAAATCATCTTGTGGAGGTGGGGGGTCTGGGGACGGACTGAGCCTCACCCTGGCTTCCTCTTCCTTGGGTGGCTCAGTGTGTCTGTCCCTGCCTGTTCCCACAACCCCTATCCCTACCTGGGTGTGTCTCCAGCAGGAGAGCCACCCAGTTTCTCCCTGGAGGACGGTGAGAGGGGCCTCTGGACCTGCACTCTAGTCAGGCACCAGCTAGAAACAGCGCCTGTTCCTGGCACCCTCCCTGTTGATGGGAAACGAGGGGGTGCATCAAGGACTCCAAGGAGAATAAAAATAAAATGTCAAGCTGACGTGGTCCAGAGGCACTCATCCACGGGCCGGGCCGTGAAAAGCTTTTGGAAAGCTTATCTGGCTGAGAGAGCAGCTGGGCCAGGAAAGCCTGGGCAGGTTCCAAGCTGAGCCCCAGGTGCTGAAGGAGGGAGCCAGGGTCAGGCGGGAGCAGTGGGAGCAGTGGGAGCAGCAAGAGCAGTGGGAAAAGCGGGAGCAGCAGCAGCAGGAGCCCACAGCGGGAGCAGCAGGAGCAGTGGGAGCAGCAGGAGGGGAGAGGGGG
>NW_006207854.1:705643-726805 GCF_000334495.1 Tupaia belangeri chinensis
CGGGAGCAGCAGCAGGAGGAGCATCAGGAGAAGCAGCAGGAGGAGCAGTGAGAGCAGCAGCAGCAGTGGGAGCAGCAGCAGCAGGAGTAGCAGCAGCAGTGGGAGCAGTAGCAGCAGTGGGAGCAGCAGGAGCAGCAGCAGCAGCAGTGGGAGGAGCAGCCCAGCCAGAAGCAGGGGAGGGGGACACCAGTCTCCTCCCTGCCTCCTGCTCCAGCTTGCCGCTTACCTGAACTGTTTTGATCCTGCGATGAAAATTCGTTCTGAGAATGTGGGGCTGAACTCCTGGCTATTCTCACCTTTTAAATAAAGGAAAATGAGTTGGCTTATGTAGGAAGAAGAGAAAGAACAGAGATTTGGCACTGAGGACAGGTATTTCTACAGAGACCCCCCTGCTGGGCCCTTCCTTCCCCAACCACCTTACCTGGCAGCTCCCTGGCCTGAGGCCTCCCTCTCACTTACCATCTCCTCCAGGCCCCAGCTTAAGGGTCAAGACCAGAGGGGAGGTCTATCATGTGGGGGCTCTAGGGTATCCACTTCACTTACTGTGAATCTTAGGGGAGATAATCTACATAAAGCACCCAGCACAGTGCCTGACATGCAGTAATAGCTCAATACATATAAGCCATTACATATCCGTAGATGTATGCACGTGTATGTACGTGTGTGTGTGTGTGTGTGTGTGTGTGTGTACAGTCAGTACTATGTCACTCCACTTTGTTCTATTCTCTTATCTCTCCTCAAAACCTAGCTGGAAGGAAGTGGGAGATGAGGGAAAGATTGGACATGTGGGGAGATGGCATCGTGAGCTGTCAGGCTCTACAGGTTCCACCCAGGAAAGCTCTTGGGTAGGAGGGGAACTGCTGGGGGCAGAGGACTCCAGGCCCTGTCCGCTCCTCCTGGGATGTGTTATAGGAAAGGACTCCCGGCCTGCCCAGCCCGCCTCGATCCTCTCTCTGCAGGAGCAGCCTCCACTTCTGGCTGTCTTGAGGGATTGTGGGTAGAGTGGAAGGGCTACCCCTAGACTGGCCCAGCAGGCCCAAGAGCAGGGTGTTCATTCTTCAGGGGTGAGGCCACCTCCAGGTGAAAGGTGGTGAAGGGCTTCAGGCCCCAGTGGGGCTTTCCAGGAGACCTGGCCTTTCCTGTCTGGGGCCTCTGCAGACGCTCAGGCTGTTCAAGGTCACAGCAGCAGGTGAATGGCCTGCCTGACCCAGCAATGGCCTCCAGCACTCCCAGCTCTCCTCCCTGCTCTGGTGGTGATGGGCACAGCCTCCGTTTGCACGTCTCCATCTGTGCTCCATCCTGCCTCCCCCTTCACACTGAATCTGGGCCTGGACTATAGGTTATGTCTCGTGAGAATGTTCTACAGCAGCCACCCTGACCTGTTGTCCACAGAGGACCCCGAGCCAGGCCTCCCCTGGGCCCACCCACCTGCCCCTGTGCCCACAACCACCCAGGCCCTTACATTCGGCTTGGGCGATGATGGAGATGGCGGCCAGCCCTCCCTCGGAGCCTTCCTTGGCTGTGCCTTTGGTAATCACATCATTCAGGATCTCCCACTTCCCGCAGAACACGGGGCTCTTCTCCACAGCCTCCAGCTTGTAGATGGGGCTCTGTTTCTTCCCCTTAGACGGTGTCTTCTCCTTGGCCTTGGCAAGTTCCTTCTGCTGCCCAGCTGCCGAGCCGGGGGCGCCGGGGCAGGCCACTTCCATCACGGCCATCTCCTAGGCTCACGCTCACCCTGACAGAGACCAAACATGGCAGGTCACTCAGAACCCCAGCTCTGGGGGCACAGGGCAGGCTTGGGTGGAAGGAGATAAGCAGGGGACAAAGGGTCTCCGCTCTCTATGCCACGTGTAAGTACCCTCCAAACATCCCGGATGGAGAGGAGCCAACCTTTCAACTCCTGCACGTGTTCTGAGTGGTACAGCCCCAGCCCTGGCAGCACCCCAGCTGAACGGCCTCCCGAGGCCTGTGCTCGACAAGGTCAGTGACGGCGCAGGTATTGGGGCTGGTTCTTTCTTGCCTTTATAATGGCTAGATCTTTCCTGCTGCTAGTTTAATGGCAGACCTCGCTTCCTGAGGACAGAGCAGTGATCCGACCTCCAAAGCATCACCTCACGGACCTGGCACAAGCTTTGCCTTCTTAGCGGCCATGTCTATGCTCTCCACAGAGGCTCCTCACCCACTGGAGAGGTCTGAGGGATTGTCTTGTTCCCTAGAGGAAGTAGGGGTGTGCGTGTGTCCGTGCGTGTGTCCTACAAAGTCCAGAAGTCAGCATGCAGGGCCGGCTCTGAGGCACAGTGGTTGTGCGCTGATCAAGAAAACTGGGTCTCACATGCTGATCGCAGTTCAAGTCCCCAGCCTGGTCAGGCACATGTATAAGCACCTAAGACCCTACAGGCTGGACTGTGGGGGGACTAGAGTCTGAGGGTGCTCATCTCTTTCTCTTGCTCATAGAAGAAAGAAAAAAAAAAAAACAAACAACTGGGACTTTTTAAAGGGCAGGGCTCCTCTGGGGTGTGTCTGGCTTTAAGCAAAGCCTGAGAAAACACCACATACACACAGGTTTTCAGTAAGTGCGCTCTGGTGGTAGCCCGGTCATAAGGCTGTTACCAACAGATGTGGTCTCCCTCGCAGTGACTGCGTTCAACCCAAGCACTTCCATGTGCTCGTGGGGCAGAAGGGCAGGCCACGTGAAGCCAGCTCACTGCCTCTAGGTTCTGCCGTCTCAGGCCTGGTGATTAAACAAGACAGCAGAAGTTGGGAACTACTAGGCCAAAGCCTTTTTTTTTTTTTATCTTACTTTGATTTTAAAGATGATTTATTTTGGGGACCAGCAGATGGTATAATGGTTATGTCACTGGACACCCACATAGTCAACCGCAGTTCAAGTCCCAGATCCAGCGACTTAAAACTCATGCTGAGTGCGTGCGTGCCTAAGATCCTGAGAGGAGAATGGAGAAGGGACTGTGGTGTGGCCATCTCCCCCTGAGGAATGATTTCTTGCTTTCTGTCTCTGTCTCTGTCTCTCTGGTGAGTGTGCATGCTCTACAGCAAAAAAATCTCTCTTAAAAAAATTATTTCTTCCATGAGCAAGACAGGGACAGTACCCCACAGGGTCTCAATGCTGTGACCTACCCCAGCCTTCGGCCAGCCCTGGATTGTGGGTATGCATGCAGCCAGCACCCAGAGAGATCTCCAGACTGGAACTGGGAGCCTCCCATGTGGGATTCCCTCAGCCAGAAGCCTTTTTCCTACTGACTCTGTCTCACTCATTTTTTCCCCACCATGATGGCTGGGAAGACTGAGCCAGCCTGGTGGGGGTGGGAGGGGTTAGTCACTGACGATTTGTTCCTTGCCTCCCAGGCCCTACTAGCTTCAAACTCAGAACAGCTCCAGCTTCCACGTGGATGCTGGGTTTGGTTCTGAAGGCCTATGCTGAGGCAGCCGAACCAGCAACCTCACTGTTACCTGGCGATTTTCCGCAGTCTAGGGCTGTCCTGACTTCCAGTTAGGCGAGGCCTCCAAGGCAGGCCGTCTTTCTCCTACCTGTACCTTTGTCCTGCCATATACCTTCCCAACCACTCCACTACAAAGAGGAACAGCCCGAGGCCTGGAGCTCAGCCTTACCTCTCTCAGCCTCTCTACCTGGGGGAACAAGATCCTAGAGAACAACCCTAAACTCTGCAACCCTGAAGGTAGTAGAGGTGTGCTTACCGGGAGCTCGCATTACTTTAACCCCTCATTTTTATCCGAAGAACCCAAGGCCTCATTAAGTGGAGACTTGCCCAAGGTTACCCAGGCCATGTGTGGCAGGGCAGGGCCAGGCCTCAGACCCCAGGCTCTTCAGACTGTGCTGCACACTCCCCAAGTCTCCGGGGTTACTGGCAAGCACAGGGGACCTTCTTGGTCCTCCCTGGTCAGAAGACTCCTGAGGGCAGAGGCGGGGCCCTGCACACGTGGCACCTGCAGTGTAGACTGTGGGGTACACACGAGACCATCACTGTTGGGTGAGTGAGGGAAGAAAAGGTCCCAGGGTGTTTCTCCATGAACTCCAGAGACAGGATGGCCGAGTGCAAGAATGAAGAGGGAGTCCCTTCCACTGGATGAGAAGTCGGGGCTGAGCGGTACAGGGTGGGTGATGCGCTGTGCAGAGATCACTGTGCCTGGGCTCAGATGCCTGTCTCTGGTTGGAGTAGCCCAGCCAAGTGCTCTGGACAGTTTGCCCTGAGCTAGGGCCCTTCTGGAGAGGCTGTGGGTGCTCCCTCAGCCCCAGGATCTATCCACTCATCTTGGTAGGCAAGTGGGCAGGTGACCAGGGGCCCTGGTCCTCCCTCCGTGCCAAGCCCCTCTCCCTGATGAAGCTGAGGCTGAGACCGAGGCAGCCGAGCTCAGAGCTGCTTTGGTTCCCCAATGACTCACCCACCAGCCTGGCAGGCAGAGTAACGAGGAGGCTCTGCTTAGTGCTGACCCAGCAGATGGCAGCTGGGCCTGTGAAGGGCACGGGGAAAGCAGGCTGCCTCTCACTTCCCAGGGGCACGCTATACAGCCTGAGAGCTGGGGCGCTTCTCCCATGGCTGGCTTTCCAGAGCCACATGACCGTGACTCAGAACCTCTCTGACAGCCTCCAGGTTCAAGAGGCTATTCCCGGGACACTTGGGCCTGACGGCAGCTTGCTCCCACCCGCTTCCCTCCTGCCTTCTATATGGCTTCTGGGCTACAAGAGTCAGGGTTTGATATTAAGCCTAGGACTGCTAGCTGTGGTCACTGTCTTGTCACTGTAGCTCTCAGCCCTGCCCCTTCTCTGTCCTCCAGTGTGTGGGGAGTGAGGACTAAGTGGGAGCCAGTTATGTCTCTGCCTTTGAAGGCAGGTTCAAATCCCAAGCCATTACTCAGTCTGGCTGCTCTCCCCAGCTCCACTCATGCCTCAGGCCTTCTGCCCTTGGCTCTTGTATCCAAGCTCAGGATGTGAGCTGTGGCAGCAGCCCAACCCACTTGGCTCGCTCACAAGCCCATGAGACAAAAGAGGGGTGCAGAATTCATTGTGTGTGCTTTCAGGCCTGCCGCAGACTCGCCGCCTGCTCTCTCTGTGGTGCCTTGATGACCCTGGAGAAGCCTGGTAGGGACGATTAGGATGGCACCAGACTGACCCTTGGGTGTGTCTGGTGAGTTGCTAATTGGAGTTCAAGGATGGCTTCAGGGAGCTCTGAGGCTAGAAACAATGTGCAGTTTTCCAAGGAAGAAATCCAGAGCTTTCAACACATTCTCCAAGGGTCTACCATTGCCCGAAGGGGGCTCCATTCTCCCTAGAAGACTAAGGCCATGCTAAGTCCCTGGTTCCAGCTCAGCTCTTCCATTCAGAGGAGGGGCTCGTTAATGCAGTGGTTCCCAACTGCGATGAGTTCAGAAAATGTACCCGTCCTAGGTCTACTGGGCCAGATCCACTGGGTGTCAAGCCTGGCCTCTGTACTTTTTTTTTTTTTGGAGAGGTTTTTGCTATAGGGTGCGTGCGCTCGCCAGGCAGACAGAGAGAGACAGAGAGACAGAAAGCGAGAAATCACCCCCCGGGGGGGATGGCCACGCTGCAATCCCTTCTCCTCCATTCTCCTCTCGGGATCTTGGGCACGCACGCACACGCGCCCGGCGTGAGTGTTAAGCCACCGGGTCTTGAACGCGAAACGCGGTCGACTACATCCCTGCCACATGTGAGGAAGGAAGTAAGGGAGAGAGATAGAGACAGAGGGACAGAGAGAGAGATAAAGCATTCTCATTAAGGTCTTCACCCTGTGATCACGCAGGCCTGGATCATGGGCACGTGCATGCCCACCATTCTCAGGAAGGATTTCTCCTCTGGGGGTCGGCCTTGCAGAGCACTGTGTTACTGCTGCGCCTCCACCCGGCCTCTGAATCCAACTAGCTGGAGGACTCTGAGGTCAAGGGTCCAGAGACTGTTATTTGACCCCTGCTCTAGTCTCTAAGGTTACACTGTTCAAAATAGTAGTCACTAGCAACATGTGGCTATTTATTTCTAATTAACATTAAATAAAATGTATAAACCCTCCATTATGCTGCCCACCATGTTGGACGTGCAGATGGAGGGCAGTCCATCACTGTGGAACGTTCTATTGGCTATGCCAGTCTAAGCCTGTGAAAGCAATGTTGTCTCTGATAGCAAAACTTCTGTTTCCAGGATTCTGGGACAGAAATAGGGTCTAGGCTAAATGAAAGTTTGATTTACTTGAAGGTACAAGCAATGCTTTAAATGTTGATCTCGAAAGATGCTAACCTCTCTAATGCATCGCATTTCAGTTCTGTCTTAGTAAGTATGGAACAGTGAAAACACCAAACTAGGAGCACAAAGTTATAGGTTCTAGCCTTGGAATACTTGTGAAAAATAGCAGCGGGTCCATTTTTGTCAAATGGAATCATATCTTCATCCCCAATACATAAAAGAGTTGGAATCGTGCAACTGGTATGGAACACGTATTAGAAACAGCTGCTCTGGGGATCAGCAGTTAGTGTAATGGATATGTCACTGAACTCTCATGTAATTGCCCACAGTTTGAGTTCCGGACCTGGTGACTTAAACTCACGCCGGGCGCATGTGTGTGTGTGCCCAAGATCCCGAGGAGAATGGAGAAGTGATTGCGGTGTGGCCATCGCCCCCAGGGGGTGATTTCTCACTTTCTGTATCTCTGTCTCTGTCTTTCTGGTGAGCGCATGCACCCTATAGCAAAAACCTCTCCAAAAAAAAAGAAAAGAAAGAAAGAAAGAAAGAAAGAAAGAAACAAACCAGGGCCTAGGAAATCTTTTAGGTTCCTCCTAGTTCTGAGAATGCAGCTGATCTGTCAGGATTATTTGAGGGCCACTGAGTCCAGTTCAGGATAATATTTATTAAGAACCTAACATTACTAATCTCATTTTCAGAGGTGAGGAGACGGCTTAGAGAAGTTTGGGAGCATGCCAAAAAGTTATGCAGTTACAGGTGGCAGAGGTGGGGTTGAACTCTGGCTTCTGGCTCCTGAGTCTGTGTATAAACCGCCATCCCCCCGGGGGATGATTTCTCACTTTCTGTCTCTCTTTGTCTTTCTGGTGAGCACATGCGCCCTATAGCAAAAATCCTCTGAAAAAAATAAATTAATAAAAAAAATAAACCTTGGGCAAGACACTGCGCTTCTCTTAGCTTCTTCAGAGGCTTCTCTTAGCTTCTTCAGAGCTGGTGAGGACTGAATGAAGAAGACACGAACTACGAACCTATCTGTCTGGCCGGTAGAAGATGCTGAGTGCACGTTCAGTCCCTCGCCCATCGGCAGGCTATGCGAAGCCATCACTGAGATGACGGGGCTACCCGGTTTCAGCACCTTGTAGACAAGGCGTCCGGAGCCTGAGAGGGCATTCGACACTTAGAGCCTTAGTTCTCTGTACATGAAAAGGAAATACAAATCTCTGTCCTACAAGGCTATTTTGAAAGTGTCCACTGAGGGGCCAGGGCAAATCCCTCCCATGACTACTGCATCTGGAAGTAAAATCCTGCCCTTCTCTGAATGCCCAGAGGGGATAAATAGCAGAAGTAGAATGACTCAACTTCCTTAATAAGATATTGGTTGAAAACCAATCTCATCCTGCTGCTTCCTCTTTTAAGCCTTCAGCTTGCCTGGCCATCAGGCCACACTGGGCAAGCCTCTGCCTATCAGAAACGAGGGGCCATGCAGGAAGGGGAACCAAGGGCAAGAGCCAGGCAGAGCGAGGTGGCTAGGCAACCCGGAGGGCCCACACGGGCACTCAGCCCCGGCTCCCCTTCTGCCCCGCCTGCCCGCCCCCAGGCTCTGTGCAGCCAGGCTGGTGTCCTCACCTGCCCGCACAGGGCAGCCATGGCAAGCCTGCTTCTCTTCCCTGGCTATTACCACCCACGAGGATGTCACTTCCACATTTTACCCTCAGTGAAGCCTTTTGTGGTAGGCTCCTGCACTCCCTTCACGAGCACTTCGTGCCAGGGTCTTCCGCAGGCTAGGCACTATGCTATGGGCTTGACCTGCATTCCTGGCGTAACTCACAGCAATCCTGGTGACACTGGTAATACTACCTCATTCTACAGACGGAGACTAAGGCTCAGAGGGGAAAGTTACCTGCAGGAGTAAGAGAAGCTCAGCTGATAGGACTAGGGCATCTGACATGGGGCTAGGGCTCCAGCCAAGACTCCTGGCCCATTCCCCTGGGACCCAGCATTGTCAGTTCCTTTCTAGCATCAAAGCCTGTTGGCAGAGGGACCTGGTTATCCAGGAACTGAGCAGTAGTGCCACCTGTGTAGATGTTACTTCCAATATTTTCCCCCTGATGTTGGTAATATTTTCTTAGCTTACATAGGCAGGAAGCACAAGAATTAAAACGAGGGGTTGCACCAGCAAGGAAGGGCTAAACAGCAACCGACCTGTCGGACTTTAGTTGAATCACATAGTCCATACTCCTGTTATAAATTTTTAACTTGATCAATTTTAAGAGAGAGCCAGAGAAAGAGAAAGGCCAGGGAAAGTGAGAAATCACCCCCTGTGGGGGATGGCCAGACCATGATCCCTTCTCCTCCATTCTTTTCTCAGGATTCTGGGTGTACACACGTGCACCTGGGCTGATTTTTCAAGCTGCCAGGTTTGGGACTCTAACTGTACAGTTGGCCATGTGGGATCCGGCTGCCTTAACCTTGACACCACCTGCTGGCCCCTTAACAGGTCATTTTATTCCACATACAAAACACACACACAGACAAGAATTCTAACTTCACTGAAAGATGTGCTTTGAAAGAAGAAAAATAAACCAGAGAAAAGAAACGAGATGTAAGAAACAATGATGGGACCAGCAGGGAGCATGGCACTGGACTCCCACATGGCTGACTACGGTTCAGGTCCCAGACCTGGCAGCTCAAAAATCATGCCTGGTGAGTACACGTGCCCTATGCCAAAAACTAAAGAAAGAAAGAAAGAAAAAAAGAAAGAAAGAATGGTAAGCACAGGAACTGATATGCTGTTAGTCCATTTACTTAACAACTGAACATAAAAAAAAATTTATTTTATTTTTAATTGCCAGAGGGTGCATGTGCTCACCAGAGAGAGACAGAAACAGAGAGCGAGGGGGAGAGAGAGTGAGCATCCCCAATGAGTACGGTTAAGCCACAATCCTCCTCCTCCATTTCTCTACCCTGTTGGGATTTTGGGCATGCAGGCACATGCACCTGGTGTGTTTTTCCAGCTGCTAGGGGTGGGATTTGAACTATAGTCAGCTATGTGTGATCTGGTTTCCTTAAAAATAGGCTACCGTACCTGCCCAGCTTAAACCATTTAAAAACATTAAATTCTAGATCTGAATAATAAGGAAGGGTGGAGTGTTCAATGCATAAAGAGCAGTAAGATCCTCACCATTTGGGATATATAAAAATATAAAACATATTTAAATCTCCTAAGAAAAAAATATAGCTAAGTGTATGTATTACAATTTAAAGTTAATTATTGCAAGATAAAAATACAATTCAGAGTTTCCAAACCAGAAAGGTAAAGAAGGAAAAATAGAAAACTTTGTTACTCTAACAAGGCAAAGAAAGGAGGGAAAAGGCAGCAAAAAGGACAAGAAATAGAAATAACTCAAAGTATGACTATATCATTAATCACACTAACATGAATAGATTAAAAAGCCAGACAGGACTTAAAAAGGCCCAGAGCTAGATGCTGACTAAAAGAAGCAAAACAAAATTATACAGAGGGATTGAAAATAAATAGATGGAAAGAGATACACCAGGCTAATACTAAACAAAACCATGTAATATTAAAATCAGACAAAAGGATAACGATCACCCAGAGGCACCCAATAAAAAGCCTCAAAGCCCAACGCCTAGAGGCAGGATGAGACCTTAGAAGCAGCTCCCAACCTCCGAGGGACCTGTCACCTTGCAGAGCACTGCAGGAACTTAGCACAGCAGACCTTGAGTGTGGGCCCCATGCTGAATGCTGGGAGGACACTGAGGAGGAAGACCTGGTCCCTCAAGGAGCTTACAGCCTACTGGGGGAAAGAGACAAGCATTCTAAAGAGTACCACAGGAGGGCAAGCCAGTGGCGTGGTGGTTAATAAGGCTGAATCCCACGTGGCTTACTGCAAGATTT
Source organism: Tupaia belangeri chinensis (assembly GCF_000334495.1). Classification (NCBI taxonomy): domain Eukaryota; kingdom Metazoa; phylum Chordata; class Mammalia; order Scandentia; family Tupaiidae; genus Tupaia; species Tupaia belangeri. The sequence continues at coordinate 715,789 of NW_006207854.1, forward strand.
GAGTTCCAGGTCTGGCACATTGAAAACCATGCTGGATGCGTGTGCATGCATGCTCCGAACCCCAAGAGGAGAACGGAGAGAAGGGATTGGCGTGGCCACCCCCCTGGGGCATGCTTTCTCTCTCTCTCTTGCTCTGCTGAGCTCATGTGCCTTATAGTAAATAAAAAAAGAGGGACCAGCAGTTAGTGTAATGGCTATGTTGCTGGATTCCCATTTAGTCGATCGCAGTTTAAGTCCCGGACCCGGTGGCTTAAACTCACGCTGGGTGCGTGTGTGAGCATGTCCAAGATCCCGAGAGGAGAATGGAAGAGAAGGGATTGTGGCGTGGCCATTCCCCCTGGGAGGTGATTTCTTGCTTTCTGTCTCTCTGTCTCTCTCTGTCTTTCTGGCAAGTGCACGCACCCTATAGCAAAAAACCTTTCCAAAGAAAAAAAAAAAAAAAAAAAGAGTGAAAGGGTGTGATTCCCAGACTTTTAGGGGTAGCGCTCCAGATGGGGAATTCAAAGGGCAGGAATAGATGGTGGACGCTGAGTAAAATAAAAACTTGCCATTGGTACAGAACCCCATCCTGCCTGGACTGACAACATCACAAGTTACAGGCCCCGGGGAGCTTAACTGATTCTTCAGGCAGAGAGACAGAGTTTTAACACAAGATCACCAGGACTCAGAAATACTAGTCCAAAGGAGGAGGAAGAGCATCCTGGACCTGCACTTGGGCACTTGCAGTGAAACTCCGCTGGAGGAATCTCAAGAGCTACCTCCCTGGCCAGAAGGAAGCCTGACTCCCAGGAGAACAATTTCTGCCAAAGCATTTCCCATTAAGAAGGATATGAAATGTGAAGGCACATTAATCATTAAAATCTTACAGATCGATGATAAAGAAGAAACCTAACATGCCCACAAAAACTCAAGTCTCACTGCTAATCCCACAGGTCAAACTACAGGGCAAATAAAATTTATGGAATAAAATTTACGACTGTCTTCTACTTCCTGCCACATGCCTGGCAATGCGGGCTAGCTCCAGGCGTGCAGAACACTGCTGTCCACAAGGCCCATTAAGACATCTAAGGCAACTGCCTTGCAAGATTTTTTTTTTTTTTTTTTTTGAGAGTTTTGCTATAGGGCGCAAGTGCTCGGTGAGGACAGAGAAGGAAAGCAAGAAACCACCCCTCTCCCAGGGGGGATGGCCACGCCACAATCCCTTCTCCTCCACTCTCCTCTCAGGATCTTTGGTGCACACACACATGCGCCTGGTGTGAGTTTTAAGCTGCAGGGTCCGGGACTTGAACCATGATTGACTATGTGGGAGTCCAGTGACGTAACCATTATGCCATCTGCTGGTCCCTCACATGTATTCTATTTGCATAGGTCTTACCCACTTCAAGCTCTTTCCTGATCCCTTACTACTAAAACATCAAGCCTTAAAGATAATCTGCAGCTCGAATATGCCTGTGGCTCTGTACTGCTTACGAGTCTAGCCCCACCACGTGGACCTTAAGTTATCTATTTCCCTAAACAAAAGGCTTGGCTCCGGCCAGTCTGACCTCTCTGCAACCTCCTAGCTACTCAACCCTACAAGCTGTCCATGCGGCCCCTGCACATTCTGCTCGTCTGAAGCTCAGGCTTTCCACTTTCAGGAAGCCCCTCCCAACACTTCTACTGTGCTGATGGCCCCCTTCTCTGACCTACAACACCTGGTCTATCATGCTCTCATTCTCTTTTACTCAACAAATGAAATAATGTAATGAAAGAATTCTGAAGACAATAAAGCATTATAACAAGAGATGATAGTCATTTTGTTGTGTGTACAACTCATAGAATCGCAATGTAGGTGTGGAGCAAACAGAAATTCAGGAAAAGATGCATGATCAGGGGCTGGAGGGTAGCGCAGTGATAACACAGCTGGGCCCACGTGAGGAGGTTCCCAGTTTGCATCCTGAGGTTTCTCTACACACTAGGCACATCTGTGTGCCTGCGCCCTGGGGTGGCTGAGGCTGGGATGGACTGCAGAGTGAAGACCCCATTGAGGGTACCCCTCTCTCTCTCTCTTTTTAAAAGAATTATTTATTTATTTAATTCCATTTGTTATTGTTATCTTTTGATTTGACCGAGAGAGAGAGAGAGAGAGAGGAAAGAGAGAGAGAGAGAGAAAGAAAGGGAAAGACAGAAAGCAAGCCACCAGGTCCGGGATTTGAACCATGGTCGACCATGTGGGAATCCAGTGCCCTTATCCACCACACGGCCTGCCGGCCCCAAGGGTGCCTCTCTCTTTTATAAAAAAAAGATAAATAAATGTAGAAGAAAGATGCATAATTAAAGATGTTCCAGGTTTTCAGTTGTTTTGTTTTGCTTTGTTTTGTTTTTTGGTCATAGAGTGCAGGTACTCGCTAGAGAGAAACAGAAGAGAGAGATCACTCTCTGGGAGGATGGCCACACCGCAAACCCTTCTCCATTCTCCTGGAATTTTGGACACACAGGCACACACGCCCAGTGTGATTTTCCGGCCATCAGGTCTGGGACCTGAACGGTGGTAGGCCATGTGCGAGCACCTTAACCGATATGGCACCTGCTGGACCCTGTTCCAAGTATTTTTACAACCGGAAAACACTAGAATCAAAACATTACAGGGGAAGGATAATTATTAAACAAACCACTGCACATTCATTAAAAATGTTTATAAATGAGACCAGCAGATGGTGTAATGGGTACGTTGCTGGACCATGGCTCAAGTCCTGGACCCGGTGGCTTAAAACTCATGCCGGGTGCATGTGCATGTGTGCCCAAGATCCCGAGAGGAGAATGGAGGAGAAGGGATAGCGGCGTGGCCATCCCACCCACTCTCTGTCTCTCTGTCTCTCTCTGTCTTTCTGGCAAGTGCACCCACCCTATAGTAAAAACCTCTTAAAAAATGTTTATAAGTAATCTTTTTAGTAACGTGAAGAAATGCTTACAGGATACAATGTTAATAGTAAAGGGATACAGACGCAGCTTAGGTGGCACAGTCCACAGTGTACTGGGCTGCAGTGCTAGAAACCACATGACAGACCTTAGGTTCAGATCCCCAGGTTGGCCTGCAAACACCTTGGGGGCAAAGGTAAGGGTGGATGGTGGCCGAGCACTGAACCTAAATATCCTAAGGAGCTGGAGTGCTGAGGAAGGGAACTGCCGTGTGACGAGACCCTCTGTGGGGGCTCTATCTCACGCATGCATGTGCACACACACACTCTGTCATAAAAAAAAAAGGCATACAGAATTCTATCTAAAGTGTGAGTCCATATGAGTCTGTATATTACACCAACACTGATGAAAACGCAGACACCTAGCAGAGACACGTGACACTGGTTCTCTGATAGTGTATACTCTTCTAAGTTTGCCAGCTTTTTGTTAGTGAGTATGTATTTTCTGTGTTCATTTTCCAGCAGATTTTTTAAAGAATTATTTTATTTAACTTTATTTATCTATCTATTTTAATATGACCAGAAGGGACAGAGGGAGAGAGAGAGAGGGGGAAAGTAAGAGAGCAAGCCATCAGGTCGGGACTTGAACCATGCTCAGCCATGTGGGAGTCCAGAATCCTTCACCACTCCACCTGCCAGCCCCTTTAGCAGATAATGTTTCTAAGTGATTAAAAAATACATATATTGAAAGGATATACCATGAAAAGTACAAGTCCTTCCCTCCCTTCCCCCACACCTCTGAGGGAATCCCCATTACCAGTTTCATGTACAATGTTCCTTCATTAGAGATAGCTTATTTTCAATAGAAAACATCTGTGGAATATTACTTTTATACTGAAGTACAAAATTACTCTCATACTGAAACGAAGTGTCACTAATGGGGGACCTCTTGGTACAGGACGAGATTCAGGAGGCATCTGGTCTACCTTCGTGACTGGGCTTAACACATATGTGAGGAGCTGCTTCCTGAGCCTGTGCAGGTGGACATGCACAAGCGCACAGGAAACCTCACCAGAACCTCTGTGGCTGGTCACTGAGTTCTGGTGGCTGGGCCACTAAAACTGAAGTCTGGAGATGGGTGAGCTCGTCCTCTCTGGTTTTGGTTTTCATTTCGCTCCCTGGGGACTGTGAGTTTCATGGGTTGTGACTCAAGAATAGGACGGTGCTCAGGGCTGGCTGTCAGCTGCCCTGACCTCACTGCCTCCCTGCTTTGATTTATGCTCACCTGATGACAAAGGTACGCAGTGGTGGCAGGCCTGTGCTAGTGCTGAACAGAGGGATGCTGTGGGCACAAGCAGCCCCACAAGCAGTAGGACAGCAGAACTGGCCTGGACAGAAGACCACTGGTCCCTCCTTTGCTGTATCAGTCAAGGGGTGGAGTCGCAGTGTTGGCTCCGGTCCGGGGAAACCCAGGGAGGCCAGTCTTTCTGGCTAGTCTCTCTCACTGTTCTTATACATAATTTCTATCCCAGCAGGCTGAAACCCACCCCTACAATTTCTAGCCAGCAGCCCTAGTACCAGACACAAGGTCTGGAGCAACCATTGCCAAAGAAGAGACAGGAAACCCAAGGGCAGAGAGGCAGGGCGGCCAACAAGAAGAGCATGCAACCTGTGTGGGAGTTCTTCGGAGAGCACTTTGCACACCCCACCTGGCTTCTGTCTGCCCTGCAGTGCTGCAGCTCTGAAGTACTGAGGAATGACCCGCTGCTGCAGGACAAACTGGGACCACAAGTTCCTGGCAGCTAGAGCTGAGATTAGCTACCTTGTGGTCATCTTCGGGGGTTTTCAATAAATGGCAGCTATTTGGATATACATAATTACAGCTGGCTGTCAGTCATAATAAAAATGAATAATAATGGCCACAAATACTGTTTGCATTAGTCCTTGAATCCTCGCAACTCTGTGAGGGAGGTACTAATATTCCCTTTACATGGAGGAAGAAACTTAGGCTCAGTAGGTCAAGTATCTGCCTATGGGCACACTGCAGGGAAGTGACTACAGCAGGATATGCACATAACATTTGCACTCTATGTCAGTGCCTGAATTCTTTTGAAATTTCAAGTTTATTTTTGTTTTGTTTTGCCATAAGGCTTATGACTTGCAAGAGAAAGAGAAAGACGCAGACAGGGCAAGTGAGGGCCCCAGGGTGGACGACCATGCTTCCAGCACCTCTCCATTCCCCTCCAGGGATTTTGGGCATGCACACACACAGGTCCAGGCTTTAAACTGTGGCTGGCCATGTGGGAATCCAGTGCCTTAACTATCATGCCACCTCCTGGACCTCTAATTTCAAGTTTATTAATTTATTTATTCCATGAGGAAGAGAGATAGACAGACAGACACCCCAAATGGGTCTCTGCCCTAGGCTCAGCCAGCCTGGGTAACAGACATGTGTCCCTGGAATGCTCATGGAGGTCCTGGGATAAGAACCCAGGACTTTCCCCATGTGGGCACAGTAACAGTTGTGCTACTGCTGTGCTATCACCTGGCCCTAAAGCCCATACTTTTTAAAAATATTAATTTAATTATATTATTATTACTATTTTTCCAACTCACTATAGTGCATGTGCACTCACCAGAGAGAAAGACAGAGATAGAGACAAAGAGAAAGAGAAAGTGAGAAAACAAGCTGCCAGGTTCGGGACTCAAAACATGGTCAGCGCATTAACCACCACACTATCTGCTGGCCCAAAAGTCCGCACTCTTAACCACGATACTGTATCCACTTTCCAATGATCTAAACTTTAAACACTGGAACCCCAATGCAGAAGCTGCCTCAGGCTACAGATTTGTTAGTGAGAAACCCAGAGACTGAACCAGGAGGAAGCACCTTAATTCGGATACACCAGTACTGCCAGCTTACATGCTGGAAAAAGCAACTTGAAAAGGGTAACAGGCAGGGCCAGCAGGTGGTGTGGTCATTAAGGCGCTGGATTCCCACATGGCCAGCTGCAGTTTGAGTCTTGGACTGGCAACTTGAAACTCATGCCAGGTACATGTGCGTGCATGCACAAGATCCTGAGAGGAGAACAGAGGAAAAGGGATTGTGGTGTGGCCACTCCCACCGGGGGTGATTTCTTGTTTGCTGTTTCTGTCTCTCCAGTAAGTACACATGCCTTATAGTAAAAATCTTTTATTTTGGTTACATAAATTAACCCATTTATTATAGGTTACTGATATTTCAAATATCTGTAGAACTTCTACTGGTCTCAGTGCTCTGCATGATCAGAGAAACTTCTCTAGGAATGGACTATAGAAATGATCCCTGAAAGTATATTTTTGTAAACCTCTCTTAAAAAAAAAAAAAAAAAGAGGGACCAGCAGTTAGCGTAATGGCTATGTTGCTGGACTCCCACGTAGTCAACGCGGTTCAAGTCCCGGACCCGGTGGCTTAAACTCATGCCGGGTGCATGTGCGTGCGTGCCCAAGATCCCAAGAGGAGAATGGAGGAGAAGGGATTGCGGTGTGGCCATCCCCCATGGGGGGTGATTTCTCGTTTTCTATCTCTCTGTCTCTCTCTGTCTATCTGGCGAGCGCACGTGCTCTATAGCGAAAACCTCTCCAAAAAAAGAAAAAGAAAAAGAAAAAGAAAAAGGCAACAGGGATCTGGCTGCGTGGCCAGGAAATGGTCAAACCCCAGCTTTCGTGGCTTAAAAAACATGCCGGGTGCATGTGCATGTGTGCCTAAGAGCCCAACAAGATAGAAGAGAAAGGACTGCAGCATGACCATTCCCCACTATGGAATGCTTTCTCCCTCTCCGTCTCTCAGTCTCTCTCTGGTACATGCACATACTTTCTGGCAATAAAAATAAATAAATAAAACAGATAAAAATAAAAATTTAAAATGGCAATGGCAATTTGAAATGGCAAAGACAGGTCTGTGTTCCTCAGCTCACCCATGCCCTTCATAGCTGGACCTCACCTATGGACCAATTCTATGACAAAATGCAAATTCACCATTCATCTTAGAAAGCCTGGTTCCAGCCTTCATGAGGCTCTTATACTGTCCTTTTACAACAAAGCTTTTTTTTCAAAAAATTATTTTATTTAACTTTTATTTATTTATTTATTTTACTTTGACCAGAGAGGGACAGAATCAGAAAGAGATGGAAAGTGAGAAAGAAAGCCACCAGGTCCAGGACTTGAACCACGTTTGGCTACATGGGAGCCCAGCACCCTTAGCCACTGCGCCACCTGCCAGCCCCATAAAGCTTTGAATATCAGCTGCTTTCTTCATAAATATGATCAGTACTTTGGCTCTGGGCCTCTGATAAAGGGTCTCTTACAAGCTTTGAAAGAAAAGTGTTGGGGCTTAACAGGTGGTATGATGGTTGAGGCGCTGGACTCCTACACAGCCAACTGTAGTGTAAGTCCTGAAGCTGATGGCTTGCTTTCTCACTTTCTTTCTCTCTCTCTGAAGAACAAACTTAAAAAAATAATAACAACAATAAAGAAAGAAAGTTATTACAATGGCGTTTTCTTTTCATTTTAGTTTTTGCAATATAGGGCTTGTATTCCCCAGAGAGAGACAGACAGACAGAGAGGGAAAGTAAGAAATGATCTCCCAGGGGGGATGGCCATATCACAATCCCTTCTTCCCTAGTCTCCTCTCAGGGTTTTGGGGACAAGCCTGGTGTGATTTTTCAATCTGCAGGGTCTGGGACTTGAACTGCTCGAACTGTGCAGTTGGCCATGTGGGATACAGCACTTTAACCTCCACATCAACTGCTGGTCCATACAAAAGCATTTTCAATTCAACTTTCAAATCTTTCCCATGAGGAGAGCCAACAGCAAACAGAAAAAATGTCAAACGGAGAAATCACTGATCCACGGAGACCAATATGGAACTGTCATGTGGAAGAACATGGAGGGAAAAGCATTAAGAAAACAAAACAAAACAAAACAAAAACACCATGTGTGTACTTCATTTTATACAGTAAGCAGAAGGAATTTTTAATGTATGTTACTTACACAAAAAAGTTTCAAGTATCACTGAAGAGTGTAAATTAGGGTATTTTGTGTAACTGAATATTCTGTACAAGTGGGGGCTGCGGTGTGTACCACTCAACAATGACCGATTTCTAAAGATTACAGCACCATAAACTAACCCCCACACTAAAATCATGCTAAACACCACCAGTTTCTTTGATGAGTCAGAATGCACTTTGTAATCTTGCCAAGTCTTGAGGTCATCACTACCAGCCACATTTTGGATGTGAAAAACACTCTCCTTACTTAACCTTTCAGATGAGCCTCTGAGCGAGGAGTGGTTCCCTAGGCTATGGTCCAAGCTGTGGAAACACAACCACCTCCCTCCTTTCTGGTTTCCACAGGTGGGGCAGGTGGGACTGGCTTCCAGCAGAGTCTACCTGTATTAGAAGATGAAGAAAGAGGGCTGAAGCTCCTAGTGAGGGAGGAGGCTTCAAGTTCATTGTAGTCGCTGGTGACTGGTTCTGAAATTGAGGAACTAGTTTGAGGAACTATAGAATAAACAAGAAACCCAAACTGCCCAGCTTTCCGCAGACTTCCAACGCATGGGGGAATGGAAAGGCGCGCATGCCCAGCTCTGCCCTGAGGCAGTGGCTTTGTTTAGATGCTGCCCCACCCTCCTTGACAAGCTGGCCCATCTGACCAGCTTGAGGACATGAGCAGCAACAGGGCACCTGACATGTTCCTTTATAATAAGGGGCCATGTTCTTGCCCTCTCCTGGGAAGGGAGAAAAGGGCTTAGGATATACAATCAGCCAGGATCTCAGACTCACTCCTTGGGAGAGGAGGGTAAACCGTGGTGCGGCCGGTAGCTCTCATCCTGTCTCAGGCCTGCAGGGCCCAGCAGGAGGAGTTTGGATTTGAGCCTTGCACTTTGATTCAACAACAAATACCCATCCGGGGACTCCCATGCTGCTGATGCTGTGCTGGCCAACAGGAATATGAGGATGCAGGTGAGGTCCTTGCCCTCACAGAACTTTCACTGCTTTGACCCTTGAAAGGCCTTCTTGGATTGTGGAATGAGTTAACAAGAAGCACTGTCAAAGGTCAAGCCTGGGACCATCTGCCTACAATTCTGAGTGGCACTAAGCACGTGGGATCTGCCAGTGGGGTCACTGCCCTCTCAACTCCAGCACAGAAGGGTAGGAGAAGTCAGCTTTGTCTTAAATATCTGGCTACTCATGTCTGCTTCAGCTCTGAGCTACAGTTGAATACATTTCTTAAAACTTAATTTGTGCTTGTTTATTTCTTCAGAGAGAGAAAAAGAGAGAGAGAGAGCACAGGAGGAAGATAAGTACCACCGACAGTGTCTTCATGCCATGATCCACCCCGTCTCGGCTGGCCCGGATCCCAGGCATGTGTGTGCATATCTAGCATGCTCATGGAGGCCCTGGGACATGATCCCAGAACCTTTCCCATGTGGATCCAGTTGTGTTACTGCTGTACCACCACCTGCCCATTCGAGCACATTTCTACTGACAGCACCTACCCTTCTGAAAATGCCCTCCTTTCCTCTGTGAGGGCTGTTTCCAGATTGCGATCAAGCTCCAGTTCCAAGCTAACAAGCAATAGAAGGTCCCAGGAGGAGGGAAAGGCCAAGCGTGTTCCTGCCTGGACACCTGCAGGGTGGGAGCTCCTACATTCATGGTGCAAGCTGGAAGAGAGGGCACTGGCTGGATGCCTTTCTTGCTCCCCTCCAACTCCCACAGTCACGGCCGATTCAGGACCGGGGCTGGCCTGGAATGTACCTGCGTCCGTGTCTGCCTTTCTCTTGCCTCAGTTATATTCGTCTGTATATTCTGGCACCTAGCAAAGTCTGGCATGTCTGACACAACCGACTAGCGTTCACCAAGTGAAAGAATGACTGACACACTCCCGAGGAGTAAAGGAGCGCCTGGCTGGCTTGGCTCCGAGTGTCCACACTGCCCATCTGCCAGCCAATAACCAAGCAGCTGGCTGCCGAGCCCTGTGGTCCCATCTCCTAAATGCTGACCTAGAGACCCAATCACTTCTGACTGGTTGAGAAGATGACCCTTCTGAGCAGGACAATATCCTGGGCTCCAACTTGCAAGTATGTCCTAAATGAGAGGTGGTACATGAATCTCTCAGCTTTATCTCTGTGTAAAGGTATTCCCGTTTCATAAAGCACAGCAAGTGCCTGCTGAGACTGGCATGGGCCAGTTAACTCCCTGGGCCAAAGGCTCCATTTACAATCATTTTTTTTTAGGATTATTTTTAAAATGATTTATTTTTATCTATTATTGTTATTAGTATTCAATTTGACCACAGACACAGAGAGAGAGAGAATGAGAAAGCAAGTCACCAGGTCCGGGACTCAAACCGTAGTTGGCCACATGGGAATCCAGTACCTGAACTATCACACCACCTGCCAGCCCCAAGAATTATTTATTTAATTTTAATTATTATTATCATTTTAAAATTTCTACAGGACACATGCACTCACAAGAGAGAGAGAGAAAAAAAAAAGGCAAGCTGCCTCCAGGTTCAGAACTTGAACCGTGGTAGGCCATGTGGGAGTCCAGCATGGTGACGCCACCTGCTGGCCCCTCTATTTGTAATCTTAGTTGGCAATCATATCCTTATCTGAGGCTAGCTAAATCTCCTGTCCGGACTGCGATAGTTCTTTCCGTTTACCGGGGCCTCCATTCAGAAATGACAACATGCTTGACTCAAAAGGAGGGGCCAGACAGCTCCAGCTGAGAGAACGTCGGCTACTCTGGTTTGTTTGGCCCCTGCATGCCAGGAGCAACGAGGCCCTTCTTCACAGACGAAAGAGGCAGAAGAGTTTCTTGGTGTCTAGTGGGTTTGATCTTCACGCTCAATCATTAGCAGTTACTGAATGGCCACTTCGGGTTCGATACTGCTTGGCGAGGTAGGAAAGTACCCTAAAGGTGCAGACAACCTTTGAGACTTCCGGGTAACTCTGCCCAGAATTGTATTTTCTTATCAATCTTGTCCTTCTTTGGATAATATGAACTTCATCATAAAACAATGTCAAATACATGCCTTCCTATTGACTTTTTCCTTCTTTTTTTTTTTTTTTTTTGAGC